>NC_052629.1:27200357-27500357 GCF_016161935.1 Mauremys reevesii | reverse complement strand
GGGTCTCAAACTTTTTTACTGGCGACCTCTTTCACACAGCAAGCCTCTGAGTGCGACCCCCCCTAATAAATATATTTAAAAGTATGTTTAATTTAACACCATTATAAATGCTGGAGATAAGTGGGGTTTGGGGTGGAGGCTGACAGCTCACGACCTCCTCATGTAATAACCTCATGACCCTCTGAGGGGTCCCGACCCCCAGTTTGAGAACCCCTGAGTTAGGGAATACCAAGGAGGGACCTCACTCTAAGACTTCAGGTCTCCCCTTCTGCTAAAGGAACAAGGTCCAACACCGAAACCCCGGATTTTTCGCCTCTGGGAACTGACCCTTTCAGTCTTTCACTGCACTGGACACTGGCCACAAGTTGTGATGAGTTAAACAGTCTTACCTTTCTAACACTAAACTTTCAAGTCCTATGCCTTTCAGCCTAATTGTGCTTCCATAATGCGTCAAGGAAGGCAGAAAAAAAATAAAAAAAAAAAAGGGGCCGCGGCCAACTTGGTCAGACAGGAAAATATCCTTCCTGATACGAAACAGGTGATCGGTCAGATGTGCAACATCCCCCCGCCCCACCACTCCCCGTCCCCAAACAAAAGAAAAAAACAACAAAACAGCTCTTATATTACAAACAGAGGGAGGGCGGGTGTGGCAGCTAAGGAGCAACAAGCCTGTGAAAAGCCTGGGACAAGTTTAAATAGACCCGGGGGAGGCGCACCATGTGAAAGCCAATCAACCCACCCACTCCCCTCAGCCTGGTCAATGGAAGGTGAAGGACCTCAGCAGAGGAGGGACCCAGCTTCTACATCACCAAGCACATGTTCTTGCAGCTCCTCTCCCTTCAAGTCACTGTTTCATAGCTGCTGGTCCAAGCAACATTGAGATTGGGGGATGCATTTTGGAGTCCTGTACTTCAGTTGCCAGTTTACTGATAGAGCTATCATGACACTGAATTACTTAAATATTTTACTGACAAGTTGGTAAGAAAGTGCCAGTGATGAGGAACGTCCATGAAGGACATATTGAGTCTGCGGTAAAGGATTGGGAGATATGCTTCTAGCTAGCAACTCTGAAAACTGGCTTCCTGTGATCAGCCTTCACGTACAAAGTAAACTGTTCAATTAATTTCTGTTTCATACTATTCCTATTCCTGAATAACATGCTACTGGCAAATAATAGAAATCTACAGTACCAAAAGCAGTCCACCTGGAAAATGGAAGACAATGGCAACCAGTATTTTGTTTTTGTGGTATTTATTTAGGGCCAGATTGTGAACCTTTTACTTACTGAGCAGTCACTCACATTGAGTAGTCTCACTGAAGTCACAATATGTTCTTGTTTATTTAGACACTATGTAACAGGCAACAAAAACGTCCAAGTGCTCTCCAAGAACTTGTGCAGCTGGACGCTCCCAAGCACGAGTTACCTACAGATCTTCTGCAACGAGTGTGCAGTAAATATTGGTTTGTTAGCAGCACTGGGAATGAAATTGGGCTTCATTAACACTCAGTCTGCTGGAATTTTTCTCCCTTTCCCACCAAGTAAATAATTTGCTATATGCCACCTCCTACATCAGGCAGAGAATTAAAAGAAGAGTAGTCTTTGCGAGCACTATTTTCCCATATGTAGACTGAATGCTCTTTATAGCAGAGACTGTACTTACTATGCATTTGTACAGTACTTAGTCCAGCAGTGCCTTAATCTTTATTGGGGCATGCACTCCTGCAATAACTAACTAACTAATAGTATTACATTTACACTAATTCTGTCTGGTCTGTAATCTCGTTTTAGATCATGGAAGTGCTAAGAAATTCTATGACATGTACCAGAAGCAATAAATAAATCGACAAAAATTGTTCATGTCATATCCATCCCATGTGTAAGGATTGGACAGGTAGGAAGAGCATAATTTAAAAAGGACTATGTTCCATTCGAGAAGTCACTGTTTCAAATCGAGTTCAAGGTGGCAATGGCTGAAAATCTTTTTACTCAATGTATTTTTTCCACTCTCTGAGAACTCAAATGCGATCAAAAGCGTTTTCCTCAAAACTTCAAAATAAAAAAATTGTCGTCTGTGCTGAGTATAAGCAAGAAAAGCTTCAGTCCAAAGAGAATATTTTTTTTAAAAAAAGCGATGAGCATACAGATACAGGGTTATAACGAACATTAATTTAGCTTTAAGCTTTTACATCAGCAAAAGCTATAAGCAACTATGGAAAATAGATAGTCAAGTGTTGCAAGGACTCGCAGTTTCCTTAAGTGTTAGTGAACAGCTAGCTATACAAAAGAAAAAAAAAACTCACCAGAAGACTAAATACTATATTTAAAACGAAAGACTGAGAATATTCTTTACACTCTTTCCATTCCACAAGTATCTGTGGAGGATGTTAAAACATTTTTAAAATTAGCAAGTCCAGATAGCTCTTTTAAAACTCTGGGATGCAAGTTAACTGAGGAGTTCACGGGACCATTCATGTTGATTTGCAATAAATTTTGGAGCACTGAAAATTTCCAGACAATTGGAAGAAAGCTCATATTGTTCCAATTTTTTAAAATGGTAAATGGGATGAACTGGGTAATTATAGGCTGTCAACCTGACATCCTGGGCAAGAAAAAGGAGCAGCTGATACGGAACACAATTAATAAAGAATTAAGGAGGGTTATATAAAGAACCCAAATTAACATGGGTTTGTGATAGTTTTTTTTTTCTGGGGACACAGTTGAAGAAAATTGTTGATGCCCACAACCCAATGGAGCTGGGGATTGGGGGGCTGGGGTGCGGGAGGGGGGTCAGGGCTCAAGGTACAGACTCTTGAGTGCGGCTGGGGATGAGGGGTTTGGGGTGCAAGAGGGGCTCTGGGTTTGGGGGGGCTCAGGGCTGGGGCAGGGGGTTGGGGTACAGACTTCCCTCCAGCAGCTCCCAGTCAGCGGTGCAGCAGGGGTGCTTCCTGCCTGTCCTGCCACCGCGGACCATGCTGCGCCCCGGAAGCAGCCAGCAACAGGTCCAGCTCCTAGGTGGAGGCGTGCGGCTCACGCTCCCCCCCCTCCCCAGCTTAAAATATGGACATCCAAAACTAGGTACATCATCTCTCTTCCATCTTCCCTTGGGCACAGAGAAGACTTCTGCCAAAGAAAAAAAACCACCACAACAAAAAACAAACAACAAATACACATTAGCTAAAGAATGAACTACCATTATGTAGAATTTGGGTGAATGTATAGTGACGGCCATGTGGCCATCTAGCAGATCTCAATGCAGAAGACATTTCTTCTCTACCCCTGAGACTGTCAGTGGTCCCAAAGAGACTGATGCTTAACAGAAGGAAGCATACACCTCTACCTCGATATAACGTGACCCGATATAACACGCATTCGGATAGAACGCGGTAAAGCAGTGATTCGGGGGGGGGGGGGGGGGCTGCACACTTCGGTGGATCAAAGCAAGTTCGATATAACGCGGTAAGATTTTTTGGCTCTATATATTTTTTGATATATAACGAGGACAGCGTTATATATCAAGGTAGAGGTGTATTTACTAATTTACTTTGGGAATTAATGCTAGGATATGAATGAGTTGTGAGTGCTAGTTTGAATTAGAAAGTACAATACTGGATGTCACCTGAGAAAGCTCCCAACTTCAAAACTCATCTGACTGGAGATTGTAGCTATTGGAAGATATACATTAATTAATAGGAAAGACAGCGTCACCTCCTGGAGCTGAGGGGACAATCTCCCAAAAATCACACAGCCTCAGAACACAGTTGGGAATTAGAGCCAAAACTTGGTACTTAAGCTTTGGAACTTTCCTCAGAAAAGCAAGCTCTGTTTGAACCTGCTAGCTGCTGTGGAGGGATCTTCATGGGGAAGGGTATTCTTTATATGACTGACACGTCTGGTTCTGCTCCCAGCATCATCAAAAAGGAAGTACCCATTGTAATCGATCTGTGCATCTCAGCACAATGAATAGTCAGATTCACTATTATACATAATTAAAAATCTCATGTTTGAAAAGTGATGCAAAAAAGTTAAAATACTAGAAGCCACTCTTTACCCTGTAAGCTTTCAAAACAAACAAAAACAAAAAGCCTGTATACAGTATTTTTATTAAAGTAGATCATATAACAGTCTAACTGCAATCTAAAAAGCATAATCTTGCTTTTTGGTCTAAAATACAGTTCTAAGTCAAGAAAATGTAAGCAGTGGTGTCCGATGTGAGGTGGTTATTTGTTGGGAGAGCTGGGGATTGCATGCACTTTGGACATAGCTTGTTCCAGCTTTCAGTCCCAATACCCACTTTCCTTGCAGCAATGAAGTGCCTAGTTACATTAAATAATAATATTAAGACAATATTAAATAAGATGAAAATAAACTTGCTTTAAAAGTGATGTGGCTTACATATGCTCACCCCCTCCCCCATTACATGTCAGTGCTGTTACTTTTTATTGGTGCAACTAACTTTTCATATGCATTAGCCATTAACCCAGCCTTATTGCTCTGACCACTGCAAGCCACTCTGGAGTTGGTTCTGTTTTCCTAGGCTCTTACCACGTTTCCAATTCTAATGTCATCAGCAAATTGTTTTCTCTCTTGAATTTACGGCAAAAAAAAAAAGCAAACAAACCAAAAAGCACACTTAAAAAGATTAGCAAACAGAGTTCAGTTTCTGTACAGTAAGAAAGGTACAGAAATACAAGCGGGCTCCCAGAGAAATTCAAGGAAATTCTGCTTACCAACTGGTGCACGTGCAAATGAAATTTCTAGGGCAGCCTTTGGTTTCAATTGGACAGGTTCCAACATTGTGCCCAAAGCAGCTCTACAAACTACTCAGAAATGCTCTGTGGGCTCCTAGTATTCCATTAACTACAGTCTGAGAACCACACAAGATATACATTTAGAAATGAAAGGACAGATCAAAATTTATGAGTGCTTCAGAAAGAAAATATGAGCTGAGATTCAGGTGAACTGGATGTAATGTTTGCTCTGTATTTAGAATTGCATTTGTATTTAACCTGTGTAACTTGCCTGGCTCAAATATCATTGCTCACTGAAAAGACGACAATCTGGTATCTCTGTATTTCTGGGGAAAAAACCCAACAATCTAATGTAGAAAAAAAAACAACTGGGTGTTAACCCTGTTTTTCAGCTAAACTGTTTGCATTCATTCATGATGAATGAACTCAAGCATCCAGATTTAAATTTGTGACAAAGTTTGTCTCAGTCTAAACAGCAAGCAAACCCTACCGCGACTTTGTCAACAGTGTGGATGGAATATAATTTAATCTAAATGTTTTGTGACAGTCATCAGAGACAAAACAGTATCCATAGCCACTAAGATTTTAAGTAGGTTTTTCCTGAAGAGATGTGTGGTAATATAGTCACTAAGTCAGAGGTTCTCAAACTGGTCTACGGACCACCAGACCATTCAGGTGGTCTGCAGATAGTTCCCTCGAAGGTGTGTGCCTGGGTGGCCGCACACAAGAGAATGGCCACCCACCTAGTTAGTGGAACCATGCAGGCGTGGCTCCACTAATGAGGTGGCTGGACCCTGGAGAAGACGTACATGTAAGATGAGGTAGTGGCCTTGGGGGAAATAGGGGATAAATGAGAGGGGGCAGTGGGATGAGAAGAGGGGATGGGGGGAATTTGGGATGTGCAGGGCTGCAGCAGCTAGAAAAAAAAAAAAAAAAAAAAAAAAGAGGCGACTTTTCCCAGCCCAAGCTCTGTGGCAGTGAAGAGACTCCCCTCCTTCCCAGCCCCAGCTCTGGGGCTGCTGCGGTGGGGTAGAAAGGGCACATCCATCGCATTAGAAAGGTAAAACTACTGATATTAACATACAAATTGTGTGCTTTTATTTGTAGAACAAAAAAGTTAAACGTTTGTTTTTTATATAGCACTTTTATCCAAAGCACTTTACAATAGTTAGCTAACAGTACAAACAACATTTGGAAAGATGATTAAGTGGTCTGCCGAGACCCTCAGCAATTTTCAAGTGGTCCGTGAAAAAAATAAAAAAGTTTGAGAACCACTTCACTAAGTCATACCACTTGCCTGACATTTCTACTATGACCATTTCTCACCTTTCTCCCCATGATAAAATGCACAAACCTGTATCCATGTCCTGCAGTGAAAGAATGCCAGTTAAATAAAAACGTCTTTTTAAGAAACAAAGCTAGAGTTGAGGCCTTCCATATAGCAATCAGCAAAAAGCAACAGCATCCCAGCAGGGCTTTAAAAAAAGCCACCTTACTCTGTCTGGGCTGAGAAATCTTGTCTGGTGATTTGGGGCCGAGGAGTAGTTTTCTGGTAGGAGAGGCAAGAGAGCTGCCCAAGTGCTGGTGCTCCTTTAGCTGATGGGAGGGGAGAGGAGTAGCCAATTAGTTGTTTTTGAGAAGTCGGGGAGGGAACAAAGCAGCCAGATGGTAGGGTGACCAGATGTCCCGATTTTATAGGGACAGTCCCAATTTTTGGGTCTCTCTTATATAGACTCCTATTACCCCCCAACCCCTGTCCCGATTTTTCACATTTGCTGACTGATCACCCTACCAGATGGGAAAGGAAGGAGTGAGGAGTAGAGGGGCTTCATCAATTCCTCCTTTATAGAAGATGTAAGTAGGAGTTAGGACCAGGCTCAGGTGGAGGACGATGAACTGGGAGGCTGAAAGTCTCTTGCAAGCACTGAAGAGCAATGGACAATAACATCAGAAACTGAGGAACAAATGGTGGGCACATGATAGGAGCTAGAAATGTTAAAGGGGCTGAGGAAGAATCAGAATTGATTTATTTGGGGGAGTGAAGACATGCCAGTGGAAATTAAATACCTACTGCTCCTCAGAGCTATGGGTATGCTTCACAGTGGCCTGGACACTTTGTCCGTGGACACCAGGCCCTGGGGAAAATAAGTACTGAGCTATGTTCCTATGCTCTAGAAACATCTACAACAAGAAGTTTACTTCAAACACTTGTGTTAATATTGCAACTCAAGTGAGCTCTAGTGTTACATCTAGCTGATTTCCAAAGTGACCAATGTCAATACTAATCAGGTTTCCTTCTCTTCAAATTAAGAACTTCTCTTTGAATAAATAATGGTTATTACAATAATAATGCCACCCTCTAGACTGGGAATAGCCTTCTAATAGTTGCTTAGTTCTACCACAACAAAACCTGAGATAATGGATATTTTTCAAGGATATAGTCAAATTTTAGTGACTACTTCACTCTGCTTACTCTGTTATAAGCCTGTTTTCTGTACTGTTTGCCTTTGTTGGTGCCTTTAGAACAAACCCTTTGGGGGTAGGAATCTCCCATTTGATTGGCACTCTTCCCACTGCATAACACTATGCATACTTATGGCAACATACAAATGAATAATAATTAAAATGCTGCTACAGTAACTTGGCAGAATTTCATTTCTCTGGGGAACAGCAGTCAACTGTAAGCAAACATCATACTACAGTCCATCAAGACAATCAGGAAATCAAGCTATGCAGGTACTTATATGGTCTCTTCATCTTCTGTTCCTGATGTACAGCATCAACATTTTTCAATATAAAATGTATGCACTGAAGGGCTATTCCTACATTTCCACAGGGACCCATGGAGCTGTATAATAATGGCTTCAATAGCCTCATTTCAATTCTATCCCTAATTTTGCCTCTGCCACTCCCCAAACTCATTTGTGTGGGTAGATGCAGAAAGCCTCCAGAAAACATGACAGATAAAGGGAGCAACCTCCCTTGGCTGGCCAACGGCACAGGCCCCCACCTCAGGCTTATCAAATCTTGTGCCACATCAGCTCCACTGTAACTGGGGGCCTTGCAATTGAAGAGGAGGGGGAAAGGATTTATTCTCTAGTAAAAACACATTTTCTAATGAAAGTTGAATCACTAATATGCTCAGTTAAGCCTCTAGTCCAGGGGTCGGCAACTTACAGCACAAGAGCCGATTTTTGATGGCACGTGGGGCGGGCTGAGCCACTCAGCCTGCTGCCACTCTGAGGGTTCCCGCTGCTGGCCCCTTGCCAGCCGGGGTCCCACCGCCAGTCCCACTCAGCTCCCGCTGCTTCCCTGGGGTTCCTTCCCCAGACTAGCAGCGGGCTGAGACCCCAGCTGGCAGGAGCCGGTGGTGGAAACTCCAGAGCGGCAGCAGGCTGATCTGCTCAGCCAGCTGCCGCTCTGGGATTCCCACTGCTGGCCCCTTGCCAGCCGGGGTCCTGCCGCCAGTCCCACTCAGCGCCCGCTGCTGGCCTGGGGGAAGGAACCCCAGGCTGGCAGTGGGCTGAGACCCCGGCTGGCAGGAGCCGGCAGCTGAAACCCCAGAGGGGGGCTGGCGGAGATGCTCAGCCCACCCCTGAAACGCCAGAGCTGGGCAGGCTGACCTGCTCAGCCTGCTGCCGCTCTGGGGTTCCGGCTGCTGGCCCCTTGACAGCCGGGGTCCCCACCACAGCCCCACTCACCTTGCTTCTGGTTGGAGTTCCAGCACAGGCCCCCTGCCAGACAGGGTCCAGGCTTCTGGCCCCGCTCAGCCCTACCAGCCGCCAGCTCCACTCACCTCAGCTGCCGATCTAGGGTTCCAGCCGCTGACCTCCTGCCAGCTGGTTATCAACTGATCACTGCAAAGCCTGTGTGCATCTTAAAGTATCTAAATAGGTGCCACCAGACATTGGAAAACTCAGCAAGGAAAAGCAAGGGCAAGGATCACACTAAACTAATAAGATCTGTATTTTAATTTAATTTTAAATAAAGCTTCTGAAACATTTTGAAAACCTTGTTTACTTTAGATATAACAGTAGTTTGGTTATATGTTATAGACTTATAGAGAGACCTTCTAAAAAACGTTAAAATGTATTACCGGCACACGAAGCCTTAAATTAGAGTGTATACATGAAGACTCGGCACACCACTGCTGAAAGGTTGCCGACCCCTGCTCTAGTCAGTCCAAACACGCTTCCTTCCAGAAGCTCAAACTGTAACATTGTGTCAGATGCAGAGCACCTCGGAGAATTCAGAATTTCATTCTCTTTTATAATTCAGGCACATAAAAACATTGCTAAATCTCTAGACACAAGACAGACTATATGGTAAAATCTACATACCATTGAACCTCTCCTTCCCTCTCTTCCCACAACAGAAAAGAATCACTCTAAAAAGAGTCAACTCAAACACATACACTTTTATAAACCAAATCCATATCAAAACTCAAATACAATAGAACGTCATTAATTTAGATTAAGGACTGGGAGAGTCATTGTCAGTTACTGAATTTTACAGTAAAAAACAAAGTAGTAAATAAACTGTATTTTTCTCATTTACATGGAAAATATAGTTTAACATGACTAGTTCACAGTATACAAAATATACTACACAGCATCTTCTAGTAAGGAAATATTTTTTCAGTATTACTACAAGACTCCACAGTACTCTTACACTAAATTTTGCTACAGATGAGACAACACTCCAGTTTTTGTGTGCAAATTTTAGGGTATGCAGAATAGCAATGTTTAAACTAAGTCCTACTGCAGACACAAGTCAAAACAAAATGAGATATAACCCATTATTGTGAGCCCTGAAATGCAACGTTCTTTAATGTATCCCCAAAGTTTCTTGTAAGACTGTTTGACTTGTAAAGTTATCACTTAAGACTACGGGTTGCATAGTTCAGTGGACAGAACACTAGCCTAGGAGTCACAAAACCTGGGTTTTATTCCTGGCTCTGTAAGTGACCTAATGTGGGGCCTTTGGCAAAATTCTTCCCCTGTCTGTGCCTCAGTCTTCTCATCTAGGATAGGTTTACATAGCAGCCTGGAATGTGCTTCTCAGTACGGAGTAGACAGACACATGCTAGCTCTTAAATAGCCATGCAGCTGGCAGAGGAACAGGTGGCGACCCAGGCTAGTCACCTGAGTACATACTCAGGGGGGTGGGCGGGTTTGTTCTCAGGTGGCTAGTCCAAGGTGCCAATGCCAGTGCAACCATGGCCACACTGCTATTTTTCATATGCTAGCTCCAACAGGCTATCCATGCTGAGAAGCATGTTTCCAAGCTTCTGTATAGACATGCTGTATAAAATGGAGACAATGCTTACTGGGGGAATAATTCATATTATGATTCGGCTAGCAAACTGAAAAAAAAATCAGAAGAAAATTGGGGAGGGGAGAGGAATGTATGCACCCCCTTATAACCTATAGCCCAGAGGCCAGGGCACTTACCCAGGATGTAGAAAACCCCAGCCTGTATCCATTCTGGATCAGGGACTTGAACTCCCATCTCCTATCTCTGAAAGTGAGCATCCTAGGCTATTCTGGGGTGAATTGCTCACAATCTCTCCTGTTATAACTTTTCCACTTCATATACTCACTCACTGGATCAAAGGCAGACAGAGTGAGAATTACTCTATAGTCTATACTATAGCCTGGTGATTAAGGCACTCATCTGGGAAGTGGATGTGGATTCAAATCGCTTCTTTGCCTGACTCACATGAGGGACACCCCCGCTCTCCACATATACCTCTGAAGCTGGTCCTGGGGGAAAAAATTCCCATCTGAAACTAATTGGGTCAAATTTACAAATAGTTTCAGGTTGACTCCAAAACTGCATTTTTCAGCACATCAACTACTCCTCTGAAATAGTTCACCCAGCTCTAATGCTTACCATCCTTTATAAAAAGAGCTTGGAGGTCAACGGATGAAATGTACTGTAATAAGAACTAAGAATTACTACTCCTAAAGGCTTCATTATAAACATTTCCACAATATAGGATTGATCATATCAGGTGAATATAATTCTCTCACTACTCAGCAAATGTTAAACGCAATTAATAATATCCAAATTTACTACAGGAACATGTTCATGATGGTCAAGGTAAAATCCCCAAAAGAAGATAAAAACCTTATTTTCTACCCAGTGCTAAAACTAAGAATATCCCCTCCAATAATGATCCAGGAAACAATAAGTACTATACAGCTTTAAGAACAGATACATTCAAGAGAGCACAGGCATTGCTGATGGAGTTGTCAGACAGCTCTAATTATGACTTATGTTTGGGATCTTTGTTGAGACCTTCATATGAAAGGTCACCTACTACAGGACAGGACCCAATATAACGTGGGTTCGCATAGAACACGGTAAAGCTCTGACACGCTGCTCTGAGCAGCATGTTAAGGGTGCCAGACCAGGCCGGGGCCGAGGGGTTTGATAAGTGGTAGAGGGTCTCGGGGGCGGTCAGGGGCTTCCCCGCCTATCCCCAGGGTCTGGGGAGCAGGAGCTGTGGGAGGGCACTTTTGGGGACTCCACAGTCCCAGAGTGGCCTAGGGGATTAGCAGGGGGCCAAGAGCAGCCCGCTCTGCTTCCCTCGCCCCGGCTCCAACCGTGTCGCTCGGGGGAGGGGTCTGGGGGATGGGATCCCCCCCCCCCCCCCCCCATCACCACACTCACCAGCAGCGGCGGAAGCGGAGCAGCCCGGCCCCAGCCCGCTCCAGTCTGCCAGCTCCCAGCCGCAGCGCTCCGCTTCCCACCGCAGGGGAGTACAGGGGCGTCCTTTCCCCAACCTACCGGCACTCACCGGCGGTAGGAAGCGGAGCAGTCCGCCCCAGCCAGCTCCACTCCGCCAGCTCCCAGCCGTGGCACTCCACTTCCCGCCAGGCAGGTGAGTGCAGGACCTTTCCCCAGCCTTCCCCCAGCGACACAGCTGGGGCCAGGGCAAGGAAAGCGGAGCGGGCTGGGTCCATGTCGCTCTGCTTCCCGCCGCAGGTGAGTGCTGGGGGTGGGGTGGGGGGGAGAATCTGTTCCCCAATCTCCCCACACTCACCGAAGGCAGAAAGCGAAGCGCTGCGGCTGGGAGCTGGCGGAGTGGAGCGGACTGGGGCCGCACTGCTCTGCTTCCCGCTGCTGCCAGTGAGTGCCTGTCAGGGGGTGGGGGTGAGGGTGTATAGGGGTCGGAGCAGTCAGAGGACAGAGGGGTTGCGTAGGGGGTGAGGTCCTGGGGGTGATTAGGGAGGGGGGGTCGCGGGAGGGGGCAGTCAGGGACCAAGGAATGGGGGGGCGGGGTAAAGCAAGTTTAATATAACGCAGTCTCACCTATAACGCGGTGAGATTTTTTGTCTCCCAAGGACCGCGTTATATCGGGGTAGAGGTGTACTCACCAGCAACTACACAGCACACAACAACAGAAACACTAACCCAGGAACCAATCCCTGCAACAAACCCCGTTGCCAACTCTGTCGGCATATATAGTCAAGGGATACCATCATAGGACCTAACCACATCAGCCACACCATCGGGGGCTCATTCACCTGCACATCTACCAATGTGATATATGCCATCATGTGCCAGCAATACCCCTCTGCCATGTACATTGGCCAAACCGGACAGTCTCTACACAAAAGAATAAATGGACACAAATCAGACATCAAGAATTGTAACATTCAAAAACCAGTAGGACAGCACATCAATCTCCCTGGACACTCAGACTTAAAAGTGGCAATTCTTCACCAAAAAGCCCTTCAAAAACAGACTTCAACGAGAAAATGCCGAGCTGGAATTAATTTGCAAACTTGACACCATCAAATTAGGCCTGAATAAAGACTGGGAGTGGCTGGGTAACTACAAAAAGTAATTTTCCCTCTGTTGGAAATGGGCCACATCCACCCTGATTGAATTGGCCTCATTAGCACTGACCCCCACACCCACCCACCAACGGTAAGGCAATTCCTATCTTTTCATATGCTGTATATTTATACCTACCTACTGTATTTTTCACTCCATGCATCTGATGAAGTGGGTTATAGCCCACGAAAGCTTATGCCCAAATAAACTGGTTAGTCTCTAAGGTACCACAAGGACTCCTCTTTGTCTTTACAGAAAGTTTGTATCACAGCCAATCCTCAGAAGCCAGTGCTTTAAATTAGACTGACCAAATATTTTCTTAAACAACGTTGATATTATTTGTGTTGAAGACAACACTAACATCCCTCTCAGATTTCTGGCCATATCCAAAAATTCAAATATTGGTTTCTGCATTTCTTTCTTCAGAGGCCCAGAAGTTCTCACCACACACTTTTGTTCTGAATAACTGGTCTTTAACAACTACAATGTCATCTCAGCTTATCATTTCTTCTGTTTGCATTCATAGTCCCATATTTCATATAAGTACTTGACACTGGACAATTTGAAAAAAAGAGCAGGAATAATGTCAATGAGTTTTGCTTGCAACATTATCTGGATTTATTCAGTGCTCACTTAGGACTCAGTATAATGAATAGGAATTCTAAAGCATTCAGATATGGATCAGTTACTGTTGATGATACCAAGTGAACACAGAATTCTTTCACTGAATTCTGAATGCTTCAAATACCAAGCAAACATAGCTTAAAAGAACAGTTACATCCAAAACTCCTTCTGGCAAAAAAGTTAAGCTTACATTTGTCAGATGTTCTTATGGGAAAAATTAGTTTTGCTGTTCCCATGGGGATTGATAAAAGTCTCTAAAATTAGATATTTTGCCACAACTGAGATACGACAAGCCTTCCAAAAAAAGTTCTCACAGCATCACTTAACAAAAAGAAAAGTTATGAATCCAGAATTACCTTCTGCTTGCAACCCCAGCTTACTTTCCACAATCCATCTAGTATCACATTTTAAAAATACTAACAGTGTGTACATGTAGCCACTAAGAAGGCTAGAGAAGTCTCGTATGTGCTCAAATAAACCTGAGACTTCCAAAATTTACAGAAAACAACAAATACAGAGTTTGTAATGAATCTTGAGGTTTCAAAGGAACATTAGAAGTCAGAGAGAAAAGTGTTATTAGTGTCCTACATATGTCACAAATTCTGGGTTTGTTTTATTTTAATATAAAGACACTAGGTCCAAGCAGATGTTTTAATTACATGCTCAAAAAAAATCACATTGCTCATATAGAATTTCCCCTGTTAATCCCTTCAATTATCCTTACATTAGATTGGACTGGTATTTCTCAAGGCATGGCAACAACAAATGCAGGAATAGAATGTTGGGGGGAGGGGGGGCATCATCATAGTCATTTACTGATATAAACAAATCCAAAAGGAGGGGGGAAAATTCTCTTCTCAAACATGTAATGGATGTCTATGTGACAAAGCTTACAGAGTAATGAATAGAATAATCTTTATAGCAAATACCATAATTGTCAGCACTGATGCAAATAATCGAGGTTAGAATAACACTGACTGAGATTAAAACATTTATTACTTTCTATTATTTGCCTTAAGATAATGCCTTCAGTTCAAAAGCAGAACTGGGGCTACATTGTGCTAGATGTTGTACAACAGAGTAAAGTGGTCCCTACTCTAAAGAATTTACTTGCAATTTTAAAGGCCTTCAAAAAAAATTATTCAAAGTAATAACCTGGCCATTTTTTTTAAATGTCATCCATATATAACTGCACATAATTTTCTTAAATAATACATAACATTGTGTCACTGTTGCCTTGTAGTCCCCATTCTCTCTATATTCATTTGTTATCTCATTTTATACTTAGATTATTATAAACTCTTTGGGGCAAGGACCGTCTTTTTATTCTGTGATTGTACAGCACCAAGAGCAATATGGTCCTGCTCCATGACAAGAGCTCCTAGACACAACGGTAAAAAACAGCAAAAATTGGTAAAACTTTCAGTTAATAAGACTATACCACATTTTTGAAGTTTCTCCTCATTCTCTCAGACACCATCAGTCCTAGTTTCACCCAAACAACTAATCCGGCAGTTACAAAGACTTTTAAGTTCCACTGTATTATCACATTGCTGCTCTTTCTTATGATTCTTATTCTCATGCAGAAAAAAGCATGTGAGGATTGTTTTGTTCTGTTATCCTTGTTACTAATTTCACATCACAGAAAATCTTTCCCTCTTAATTTTATTAAAGGAAGAGCTGAAATGAAACTGCGGGAGGGGGGAGGGGAAGGGGGAAAGGAGACCAGAAAAGTGGTGGGTGTTTCAAAAATAGAAGTACTTGGCAGGAATACAAGATGGATAGCTTTTCAGCATGTGACAAATTATGGCAATTTCTTGCAATATCCTCAGAAGACATTATTGTATTGAGTTTATGTATTGCTGTGAGCCAGGATTGTATATAACCTCTTTTCATGTTCTCTGTATGTATAAATATCTCCTGTCTGTGTGTTCCATTCTATGCATCCGAAGAAGTGAGCTTTAGCTCACGAAAGCTCATGCTAAAATAAATTTGTTAGTCTTTAAGGTGCCACAAGTACTCCTGTTTTTTTTGCGGATACAGACTAACACGGCTGCTACTCTGAAACCTGTCTTTGGGGAGGGAAGATGTAAAACCTGGGACTAACAGATATATCGAAAATGTGCCAGAGAAGTGTGGACTTTTGGAACAATAAATGTTAAGTGGGTTTCCTGGAGAATTCCTAGGGGAGGTTAATGCAAATTCCCTACCTCCACTTATGTAAAAATCCAGCATTTTGATGAAGTTATACCTGGAGAAGGGATCATTGTCTGATGATTACCTGTTACAGAAGACCAAGATCAAAAGGCATGAGCTGTATAAATGCACAGCTGATCTGCCCATTCTCTAATTAGTTCTGAATCTAAGACGGATGAACGCGTAACCATGGGGGAAACCTATATGGGTTGAAGGATTAAAACCCACAGAACCCTAGAATGGAACTGGGGGTGACTTCTGGTAAGGTTTCAAGCATGCATGTATGTTGGTTTTAATGTTTTCTCTGCAATTCTTTTACCTTAGGAATAAATGTGCTTGCTCAGGAGTTGGAATTGTGGGGTAACTTATAACTCTGGGCAAAAGGAAAAGTGAAGTGCAGGCACTGGCCTATTTAGGCAGTCTGGCTTGCTGAAGAGATCACAGGTTAAAGCAGGGAGCTAGCTGTGCAGTCTTAAATTCCCAGTCAGGAGGGAATGAGATATAGGTGACGGCTGGGAGCCAGAAGCCTGTCCAGGAGGAAACCTAACATGGGTACCCTTGGTGGACCACACAGAGGGGATTACAGGTGTAGTTGCACAGAAACCATAACACAGTGAATACATAATTTGTGGAAAGAAGAAAGATACAGGTTTTAATAGATTGTAACAAAAAGGCAGAGGCACAAACAAAAGATCCCAAAATAAAATCTCCTCCTTGAAGTCTGCCTTTTAGTTACATTCTTATGTTTTATTATCCTCACTTTATGAGAGCACAGTTCCTTCAAATATTGAAGTATAATGAGGATGTAGATTTTAGTAACAGTTCAATTATGTGATAATTAGGAGCAATCTTTAACCTACCATCTGAAATAATGGCAGAAATTTAAGATACTGTGCTGATACATACAATGTTACCCTCATGGAATTTGATCCAATAAATCCAATCGGGCCAGGTAAACAGCTGAGCATTTTCTAGAAGATCTTAACTAACCTCTTCTATTTTAATAAAAAATGAGGCTTGTATTTAGAATTAGAGTGTAAAAAAAAGTCTCTGTATCTGGTTTACTGATAGAGAACTTTCTTTCATGCTCTAATTCTAAATACATGTAAATTCCAATCACTTTTCCTAGAAAATGCTATAAACCAATAAATACCACATCTGAGATGTTACTACTTTAACATTAAGTAATGGTAGATGTAATGAAATAATCCAAGTGCTGCTAAGAACACCTAGAACAATGAACAGTATATTAGTTTTAGAAGAGGTATTGAAAAGCCAAGAGGATGAATACCACAAATAATAATGGTTTACTTCAGTCTAATGCCCATTGTATTTAATCCAATGTCCTTCTTATCATCAATGAATAGCACAACTTCATGGACGTGTACTAGGCACTACATATTACTACAGTTAATCTGAAAAAAATATTCCTTGTTTTAATATTAGTGATATAGTCATAAAAGTACACTAAATCATGATGTGATGGCATCTGCATGCAGTGGTCAAAGAAAGAAAACCTCACATGCATTCCTAGGGTACTCCCCTCTTCTCTTAAGGGAGAATCAAAACATCTGCTGGGTAAAGTACTAAATTACACTACATTATATTTCCCTAATACCTTTCTCCCAAAGCAATGGGATGTTGAAAAATGAACTACAGTTTGATTTATTTATTATTTTCATGTTAGGCTAGATTAAGGCAAAGAAAGGCTTTCCGGGGTGTTAAAGCAGTGGCCAGAAGTTTCTGGGAAAACACCCAGCTTTCACATTTTTACAGCCATTCCATCTTTCGAGGTCTCAATAATTCCGCCATCAGCATGTATGCACACAAGCACAAAGATGCACAACCACAATCTGGTTCCAAAGCTTGTGAAAATCTGCTGTTCTATAGATGTTAGGACACTCATGAATGGTAAATCAGATTTAATGACATTTACAAGCCAAGAATACAGTCCTTCCTAAAAAACATGAGTTTACATCACCAATACTATGTTGTTCTGGCTCTAACTTGCATATTCTGGTTAATATCAAAAGTAATAAAGTGCCCGGGGGGGGGGGGGGTAGGCGCGGAATCTGCATCAATAAATTAGGTCAGCCTCCATGTGCATTCTATCAATGCTGGAGCTGGAGAATTCATTACTTAAGAAGGCAATAAAAATGTGTTTAGTAGAGCTCATGATAACCAGGATTAGAGTACTGTTGTTCTCAAGGTGATATATGGCTTGACTTGCCCCCATAACTGAACACGTGCATTTTACCCTTCCAAAATATCCTTTAACTCAAACTAGCAAAAAGTAACTATTACACAGAGCAGAAAGAAGCAAGGATTCATAGACTTTTCCCACCTACGATTAGAACCCCTCCACCCACATTTGTTTTCCTAATATGATCAATCTTAGATCATCAGAAACCTGTTTTCCTGGTAGATTTCCAAGTGATAGTGTTAAAAAACTGTAAATGCAAAGGCTACCAAGCCTTTTTTAATATATCCTCACTTTAAGAAAATAATTAAGAGGAGAATTGCCAATGGGAGATCAGACAGGGAAACAAAATGTTTAAGAGATAAAAAGGAGATGCCTTTTTAGAGGTTTGAAGGGAGACAAAGGTTATGGAAGAGAACAGAAATGAGAAGAAACAGAATGGAGAAAAAGTAGATACCACAAAAAACACATTAACTTGAGGCCTTTTAGAGACACATCACACAATTACTGAAAGCCTGATTAGCTGTGTGTGTGAGAGACTTCCAGTGAAATCAATTTATATAAAAGGAAAGACTATGTTGAGATCTTGGAAACAAACAAAATCTCTGAAATTTAAGATCAGTATTCCTATTGCTTAGGGTTGCCAATCATCCAGGATTGGCCTGGAGTCTCTGGGAATTAAAGATTAATCTTTAAAGATTATGTCATGCAAAGAAACCTCCAGGAATAAGTCCAACCAAAATTGGCAACCCTACTATTGCTATAAAAGTCAAGGTTTGAATCCTCTTAAATACAGATTTTATCCACACGGAAAATATCTAATATCAACTGTTTCCAAATTTCAAGTTACAACATACAATAAATTACTGTAATTCACATATAATTGTAAGTAAGCAACAATACATGCAGCAAAGTAAACTAGCCGGCACTGGTATTAACACTTTCTCTTAAGTATTTTGCTATTTGCCTAATAAATTGAAATTCAAATACTTTGAAAACATTAGTTTCTTAAACCATAACCTGTGATCCAGAGATGGTCTATGAAATTTGGTAACTCTCCTCCTTGTTTTACGTAAAAAAAACACATCATATTAAAGATAACTATATAATGTAATTTTAGCTTTCACATATTATTTTTCCATGTAAGCAACTGCTGTAGGTGCCAGACACAATAATCATCAGCAGGAGAAAAGATGGTCCACAAGATAATCACTTCAGTCTCCTGCCTAGGGGGAACTGAACAATGTCTGATCTTGGAAATATTAAAGCCCAGATGCTGAGAGTACTGTAAAATCCTGCGTACGTATTTTTTTTTTAAAATGTAAAGCTGATTTTAAACACAGAAATACAGTGTGAATATAAATTTTGCACTTATTTATTTCTGAATAAATAAGTTTCTGAAGCCCATATTCCCAAGTGTGTTGGCCAGCACAATTTTTTCCATCTATTTTCTTCAGCAAATAGAAAATAATTTACTTGAGTCTCTTGTGTAGGTATATTTAAAATGTTTTACTGCTTTATTACTCTGTAGAGTCTTGATTTAGTCCCATATTTATAAGGACAATCAACTGCTTTATTCTTTAATTTCCTCTCAGCAGTCATTGACTACCACATCCTTAGGGAGCTGAAAATAAAAGCTGAATTCTGAGCATAGTTAACCATCTGCAGGCCTCTCGAAAGTGGAGGAAGTGATGTGCATGTGTCACACAGCTAAACAGGACAGAACCACAGGGATTCTATGTGCCACCTGAAAGAGAAATACATCTATTTTGTAACCCTATCATCTCAGAAGGGGACTGCTGTCTTATGTAAGGGAGTGAGTCCTGAAAGCATAAGTTACTTATATGCTGCCATCTGGAAAGCTACAAACAGCTGCTTTAATGTCACGTAGATCATATATACGTACCACGTAAAGGGCTTATGAAAATTATTGTCAAAACTGCATGTGCGAGAGCAACAGGTATGCTGTGCATATGTACGTTGTGCTGTTTATCATCATTTACCTAAGCCATAAGCAAACAAGGAGCTAACAAACTGATGCAGGCTCCCAAATCCACTTAACTAACATCTGCAGCTTAAGCAGGAATACAGTTTCAAGCTGTTCCTTGTGGTGTGTGAGAAAAAACAATCCTATGATAATGTAGTTGCCCCCCTCAGGCCTGGTCTACATTGGGGGGGAGGGGGGAAGAAATCAATCTAAGGTATAGAAATTCAGCTACGAGAATAGCATAGCTGAAGTCAACGTATCTTAGATTGAATTAAAATTACTTACTTCGTGTCCTTGTGGTGCACCGCTGCTCCCCCATCGACTTTGCTTCCGGCTCTCACCGAGCTGGAGCTCAGCAGTCGACGGGAGAGTGATCAGGGTTCGATTTATCGCGTCTACACCACACGCGATAAATCACTCCCCAAAAGATCGATCGCTACCCGTAGACATAGCCTCAGGCACTGTTCCTATCTGCCCTATTCCCAAGGTGTAACAAACCTCACAACAAAGAAAGCACTCAAGTGCTGCAGAGGAAAATGAGACCCTTTGATTACACACACACACAATTTTTCATATCAAGTGGAGAAATTTTAGGTGGGGCCAAAATGTGACCCACATTTCAGTTTCAACCTACCCACCAACCCCTCCAATTCATCTGATTTAACAAATGCTTTACAGGCTAATAATACAGAAGTCAAAGGGGGGGAGATACAATTGAGATTCTCTTTTGGGGGGGAGGGAAGATGGAGGAGTATAATATGGGGAAAGGACTTAAAAAAATAAGACAGATTTAAGATTCTGCCATTGAGATATCAATGCACTCACTGACTGTATGTAGCTTTTTCCAGTACCCTTCTAACTTCAAAGAAAGGAAACTGGGAAGGGAAATATTGTTATAACAAGAAACAACAAGCAACAAACAGTGCTCATGTTATGCATCTTTACAGACAGCGGCTGCATACCACCGTCCAAATATGAAACTGAAAAGCAGACACCAGCATCAGATGACAGTAGAGAGGTGAGGGGAAAAGAAGGGTTACAGTGATGGAAAGTGAGAAAGAAATTTTAAAGGTTTTGATATAAAAAAAATAAAAAACCAAACCCACACAATTACTGAAAAATGCTTCTTCTTTGGCTCTCTAAAGCAGCATTCAACAGTATTGTTGGTTAGACCTAAAATTAACAAAAAGTCCTTGTGGCACCTTAGAGACTAACAAATTTATTTGGGCATAAGCTTCTGTGGGCTGGAATCCCCACTTATAATAGGATTGTTTTCCAATGTCACATAACCCCTGGATGCAATAAACTCAGGATGGATGTTTAGGGTGGGGCAGGAGTGGAATAGTTTATCACCAGTACACAAATTCACTGGACCAGCTGGTGTTGGGGAATCCTCCTTTTTTCCAATGTCACATAACCCCTGGATGCAATAAACTCAGTTTTTAGGGCCAAGTTCTCTGATGAGGGTTGCAGAAAGCCAAGTATATTGGTAGCAGTATGAAGGGAGCCCATACCAAGAGTTTACAACCGTGTGACGTGATGCTGTTTTGCAAGGGGTCTTTCTGAACTAACGGATGGATGTTTAGGGTGGGGCAGGAGTGGAATAGTTTATCACCAGTACACAAATTCACTGGACCAGCTGGTGTTGGGGAATCCTCCTTTTTTCCCTGTGTCCTCTCACCACTCCCTTCTAGCAGCCCAGCCTCTATAGCCTTACCACATATTTGAGCTAAATGCTAGAAAGAGGATTTGATCCTAATTACGGTCCCGATTCCGCAAGGTATTTAAGCACGAGTAGTCCTGGTGAAGCCAACAGGACTACACACATGCTTAAAGTTAGACATGTGCTTAAGTAACTTGCTAAATCAAGGCCTTCATCCAGGCAGACTTGACACTGTTTGTTTTTACTTCCTTGTTGTCGTGCCACCATCTGAGATGATGCCAGAACAGCTCAAGGAATAAGAACATGACAACTCAAGTGTTGCACGTGTGTGTTCTTAGCAATGAAGTAAAGAATTTAAATAATTTTGTAAAAAGCATAACAGTAGTTCAGATCTGAAGGAATAGTAAAAGGGGCTTTATCAAACTTCAAGCTTTGCTTAGGTACTACACAGGTTTTTCTTAATACCCACTTGAAAAAATACTTTTCCATCCTACAGAAATTAAGATATCCAACAAAATTCAAAATATTTTTTTCCTGAATGAAGTGTTTACCATCTCTATTAGGTAATGCCAATTAAGCTCATTGAAATCTAGTGTCAGAAGCAAACTACACAAACTATTTCAAGCATGGAAAACTTAGATCACAACTTAGTAAAGACTGAATTATGTACTGCATTCACTGTCCGTTAAAGGACAAACTGGTTTTAAAAATGAAATGTCTAAATGAAAAGTGTCCATGCTTCAGATTTAACGGCTTTTATCTTTCTCTTACCCACACTTTCATTCTGATCTGATTTTAGTGCCCACTACCTTGAGAACTGTTCAAACTAGACTGATAGCTGAGTATCATCAAAAAGCTTGTAATCACATCTATCCAACATACAAAGCATGAGAGCATATTTCCAGAGTGCCTAAGCGACTTGAAGCCTAAACCCCATTGACGCTCATTGAAAATGGGCCTTAGGCACTTTTGAAATTTGTATCCTATTTAAGTCAAAGAGTCAGTAATAATATTGGCAGGTAAAATCTTGCTAGAACTGAAGCGAGGAAAAAGCAAGTCAACAACCAGAATGACCTGATTTTAAAGAAAGGATGCTCTCTCACTTAAGTTATGTTTCCATATTGTAATTGAACTTGGGCCAGGCTGATACAAACACTTTCACAACTAGTAAGATTTCTAAACACTAGTTCTGAACCAATGACCAAAATAAAGCCTAAAGAGTATCACCCACCACTACTCACCTAAAAGACAAACACCGTAGCGCCACCCCCAGGACTAAGAACAAGTATTTTTGTTTAAATAATACATTCTTTGTGTTGATGATGAAATTTTAGTTAGGCCCAAATTGTGACCTACCTTAAAGTTTCATCTTTCTCCACCCCTAACCCCTAGGTCCATCTGATCTGTTTACCTGAAAGAGGGGAAGAGAAGTGGTTGTCTGCCTGCACTGGGTGGGAGTAGGTGTTGGTATCTGCCTAAACAAAAAAAAGAGGTATGACTTGTGCTTGTACACATGTGAGCCAGTCTGCTTCATTCATTGACAATAATATATTAAGAAATTGATTACTGCAAGCAGGAATATCTTGCACGAAAGTCAAACGCTATTGCCCAGATACACACTAACAATCAAAACTAAGGTCCCAACACTGCAAAGAGACCCTGCTGAGCAAAGTCCCACTGAAGTTAACAGGATGCTTTGTGAGTATAAAGATCTACTTTGGTGGATCCCTTTGCAGTTTTGCCCTACGCATTTATCATAAACTTTAATAGACCTATCCTTCCTCAGTGCTGCTCACCCTTCCTCACACACTTCTGGGTAAGATTAACATTTGAAATGTTTCCTAAATAACGCACCCATTTCCTCCCCAACCACATACAACTGATGGGCTCCTAATTCTTATTCTAAAGAAAATGAAAATCAACAGCAATAAGTAATTTATTACTTCTTAATTAATTGAACAGATTGCAGAAAGCTAGGCTGGGAGGAGGAAAGTAGGTCAACACTGGATCTTACTAAACTGCAGACCTTAAAGTCCTAAACTGTTTTTGTTGTTTTTTTGTTTTTTTTACTGGAAGCTGATGGTTTGTATGTTTTAGTGAAAACTCTTCACAAGTAGAATCTGGCTACTCAGCATATCAGCTACAGGTTTTTTTTTTTTTAAATAGCGTGCTAAAATAACCTAGACCAAAAAAAATACATGCCAGCATATTACTATAATTTTAATGTAATCAAAACTATACACAGTAAACACACAAATGTGCCAGTCAAATTAATTTCTTTGCTACTACAAACACGGTCTATCCATTGTCAGGTAGACGTGAAGTCGTGCAAGTGCAGCAGAAAAAGCAAAAGGGAAAAAAAAAAGGCAGTAGCCCACAGGTAACCTGAACTCCCATCTTCTGTTGTCAGCAACTGTATACTGTGATAAAAACAGGAAATGTTTATACAGTGAGACTTGTGTTAAATGATTAAGTACAGTATATAAGAACATAAAGCAAGCTGTATGCACCAACATATCTGTAAAATATATTTGTAAATCTCAGAAATATTGCATTTATGCGTCTAATGAAATAGTCCCAATGACTGGGAGGAAGGAGAGATAAAGAAACCCAATTCAGTCATTCATGACTGTTAAATCCCGCAATACTAACTCACAAATTCATGAATAATCTGCTATAAATGGAGCAAATGACTGAAGGGAGAAAATCAGTAAGTTATGAGAATTTACTTTCCCCAATACCAGGGCACAAGATACTGATTCTCATTCATTACTAAAATGGTAACCAAAATAGCAATACTACTAATCTGAGATTAAGAAAGTTTCAGTTGGATGGCATGACCTATCTACCATGCAAAAAGATTTTAATCTGCTCCACTATGAAAAGTTGGTTTCAAATGGGGAATATTTTCATGTGTAGCAGCCAAGTAAGCAGCACCAATCTTAATAACCTTATTTGGAGTGCAAGTTATATTTTTGCTGCACAGCAACAACACTACAAACTAGAGAAAGGTATTTACCATAATGCCTGTGTAATCACAGTTTATTTGGGTGATAGAGAGAGAAGAGAAATCACACACACTTTTTAGTATAAGGCTGGAAGAGCAGCCACTGCACCTTGATGCAACCTGGGCCAGCAGATCCATATAACTGCAGATCTCCTAGACCCTCCCCCCAGCTTGCCCCCCCCCCCCCGCCCCACCCTCGTTCATGGCTAGTTTCAAAACAGCAGCACACAGGGCTTCAAGGCCTCTGAGTGCAGTTTCCCTTGGGCAATCTTAATATGGGGTTTAAAGTGTGTAAAGCCTTGCACAACAAGCCTTCTGCACAAGGATGAATTACACACCAATGAGCCGAAGAACATAGTACAGTGTTGCACAGAACATTCAGATTCAAACCTCCAGCCCACCTCCAATTTCCATGTTGCATCATTAAAAATGAATGACACTACATTTTGAGGCCCAGTAATATCATAATAAAATGTACAGAGATGATGTAAAATTAAAAACTTGGAATAAAAGAAATATGGGCACTGCAAAACATTTTTCAGGCAAAAATCTTAAAGTCAATATATATTAAGTGGGAGAAATCTACCAGAAATAAGTACTTATTTGCTAGTGCAATCAGTTCATGTCACAGGTTCTTCCACAGAACAGATTCTTATTCTTTTCCCAAATAAGAAAATCCCAACAATCAAAAGCAGTCATCTGCTAACTCATAAATATGGAACCTAAAAGCTTAAAACCACAAACCAGTCTAATTTCAACTTCATCATACTTTAATGAAACTGACACAATTCCAGAAACCTGACTGGTCAATTTCTAGGCACAATTCCAACAGCAACAAACCAGAAATGTAATCAAGAAACTTCAGGCCAGTCTTTTTATTGCCCACCTTAAAGTTGATATATCCAAAAACACTGTTTCTTCTTCTTGTTGTAGAAACTCTTTGTTTTCATTTTAATAGAATAACCAACATATCCCTTTTTGGAGTCATGTACATTGCAATGAATAATAAAAATGCTTCAGTTCCTCTAAGAATTTTAACACCTCCTACAACACAAATTAAGAGCTCCCAGGCAGTCACTAAATCCACTAAATGGATTACCTAAATGACAGTGCTCAAAAGTCAGAGATAAAATCCCTACCAGCCATAGGAGAACTTACACAACACATTCTAAACCAACACACTAGCACATATTTTTCTGAAGAGAGAAAGCATGCTGAGACTAATTACTTTGCCACTTCAGGCTCTGGACCTGCGAACACATACACATTTATAATTGTATTGCACTCAGTGAGACTACCCATGTACATAAAGTTATTCACCTGAGTAAAAGTATGAAGGATCAAAGCCATAATTTGTACATATTCTTTCATAATACAAAACTGAATACATGTACATTTTAAAATATACTTAGGTGGAATTCAAACTGTTTTTTAATAAAATTAGTTTAAAAAGATTAACTGTGTCTTTAGCAGGCATCTCTCAGTGTCCCATGAATGGTGAATCCCACTTGGTTTAATTATGACAACTACAAAAAACTGGAACTTGCTCACTGAGGTACACTTAAACAATGATTTGGGTAGAACACATGAACATGAGGCAAATCTAATGTTAGTTCACTTGGCTACAATCTTCAGCTAATAGAATCTTGGGCCCCAATCCTGCAACGACTTACATATGTTCTCGATTTTAAGAACTGTGAGGCAATGGTAGTACTCCACTCACCGTGGGCGAAAGCCTGGTTTCACCAAAAAGTCAACAGGAGCTTTGCCATTGACTTCAGAGGGACCAGAATTCTCCCCATACATGTAAATTCTTGCAGGATCAGAACCCTGGCTGTTATGCCAGCTATCATTCTGAAGTTGTGCAGTTTAAAGCATTGTGATAACTAACTTTGGCCAATTTGCAAACAAAATTTCTCCTCTTTGCTTTAATCCTAGCCATGTCAAGTGTTAAAATATTTAAAATATTTCTGTGAATAATATATTTCACTAAACAAAAATTAAAGCATCACTATGTAAAATATATATATATTGGGGGGGGAGAAAGTATAGCTGAGTTGCAGCATTTTTTAGATTACTGGAAGGAATGCTGTAGAATTTATTTTTTTCCTGTGAGAATGAAAGTAATGTAAGGCTTTATTTCTGAGGCCTCAGAACCACAGCTAAGAAAATTGTATCATCTGACTGAGATTATGATATACTGCTTGATATGTTAAGAAAAAATGAAAACTTAGAAGAGTATAAATAATATTCCAAGAAAGCATTTTGCTGCAGACTAAATTACTTTGGCTATCTTGACATTTTAACTAAGGCCGCCAAAGAAACAAAAGTCCACCTTCAGCAAATATTCAACTTACAAATTTGCTAGGTGAACATAACAGCTGACGTAAAATACACTAATGCTGGGGAAAATGGCATTTAAAAATGAATAAGTAATCAAACTTTACAGGAAAGTATAACATCTTATTTTTGTATTTTAGTAAATATTTATATCAGCTAAATAAAAACTGATTTATCATACATGATCATCACCATAGGTGATATTTTGTAAAGTCTAATTTTCAGATTAATGATCGCAGGACACAGAAAACCTAAGGACTGATATCGGGGTAGCCGTGTTAGTCTGTATCCACAAAAACAACAAGGAGTTTGGTGGCACCTTAAAGACTAACAGATATATTTGGGCATAAGCTTTCGTGGGTTAAAAAAAAAACATTTCTTCAGATGCAACTAAGGACTGATATCACTCCAAGCCCTTCTGGTTTTAAAAATATATGTATAATTAGAGAGATTCTAAAAGATATCAAAAGGAAAATGACTTTTGCTTGACAGCAGTTTCACTGAGTTGCACAGAGCTCTCTGAAGGCTTAAGAGTAGAGGAGTGTGTGCACATGAGCACGGCTAATTCTTTAAACAAGAGTCAATCTCCGATTAGTAGTTTCTAATTAAAAAGCACTAACACACTCTTGCCTATATTCCTTTCATACGTGAAACAGTCTCTCTAACAGCAAGGCCCTACTGACAGCTATCACCTTTTCCCTGCCATTTCAGGTTTGGAAGTCTACTTCGTTTATACAGTCCTCAGGGAGCGTGTATAAACAAGAAGAAACACAACAAAGTCACTAGGACACAGAGTGAACATGACACACTGTTGCAAACCGGCTGATAACAAACAAACTTTCCCCAACGAGCAAGCCTTGGGGCGGTGGATTTGCCAATCAGGGGTCTTCAGAGGCAGACCTAGCCGTTTTCTATCTAGGAATGGAGGATGCATGGGAAGCAGTGACTCCTTCCCCCACTCCCTGGCAAGGAAGGGCCCTGCTTCAGGCAGGGAGGGCAGGGTGGGGTGGGGAGGCAGGGGCTAGCTAGCCCCTCACTGCCAGCCTGGTGCTGCTGCACATACTTGGCGACACGCTGCCGGGAATGGGGGGGAGCGGAGCTGCGGGGAGGCTTCCCCAGCCCCGAGGCAGGGCGTGCGGGGGAGTGGCTGCTGCAGCAGCACGGAGGCAGTCGCTTCCCACGCCCGGCAGGCAGGACCGACCCCGGCCCGGCTGTCCGTGCGGGACCCGCCGCCCCCCGCCCGTGAGAGCCGCCCCGCCGCGCTAGGAGCGGTGACGGTGAGGTGATGTCCCCGCATCCCCCCGTGCCGGTGAGGCAGCTGGAGCCACAGCCCTTTCCCCGGGCCCCTCCCGCCGCCGGAGGGGCTCAGAGGACGAGCACGACCCCTGCAAGTGGCCTGCGCTGCCCTTGGCACTGCCCTAGCGCCGGTGCTGCTCGGGCTGGGGGCGCGCTGAGCCCCTGCCCCTTTCACCGCAGAAGAACCGCGGGCGGCAGGGCGCTAGGACCGGGCAAAACCCACCCACCAAGGAAGTAGGATCCTGCTCGCTCTTCTGAGCCACTCCGGGGAGATGCACCGGGACCTCCGCCGCCCCAGAGACACACACACAGGCGGCATCCTCCGCGCAGCCCGGCCAAGGGCTCGGGGGACCTGGCGCCGCACAGGCGAGCTGGGACCCGGGGACGCCCCGGCAGCGACAACCTGGGCTCCCGCCTCCCTCCCTCCCCGCCGGGGTGCAGACACCCCACAGCCGCGCTACTTACATCATCAAAGAGGGATCCAACGTTGGCTGTTACTAACAACATTCCGGTACCTGCCGCAGCCCCTTTCACCGCCATGACACCGGCAGGGGAGAGCGGAGAGAGTCACCCGCTCCCCCGAACCCGCGGCCAAGCGGGCTCTCCGGGGGAGGCGGCGGGGTGCGGCCGGGGAGCCCCGGCCCCGGGGAAGTTTCCAAGTCAGTGTCAAAGCAGCCCCGGGGGAGCCGCTGCCCCTCTGCCGCCGCTGCCTCGCTCACTCGCTCGGCTGTGCCCCAGGTACGCGAGGGATTCTCAGTCCTCCCGCCGGGGGGAGGCACGGAGACATCAATGCCAGGCAGCCCCTGGGCTCATTGCTGCTGCCGGATCTCCCTCTCCCCGGCGCTGGGCTGGAGGCGAAGACTTTGTTCTTAGATTTCCCCCTTCGCAGCCATTAAGCTCCCGCCAGGAAAGTTCCTGCTGGTGGAGGCGGCGGCGGCGGCTGAATCCCTGTGCATGGCCAGGCTCTGCGGCAGGGGCTCCAGCGCTCTCCCCGCACGCACCCGGGAAGCTGCACTGCGCGAAGCCCCTCGCACAGCCAGAGCCGCCCGGGTCGCTGCTGCTACTCCCAGCCTTTGGCTGCAATAACAGAGGCAGCAGGGACTAGGGCTCTGCGCTCTCTGACGTCACAGGCCTGACACGACAGGGCTGCTCTTAAAAGGGCAACGTCATCTAGCTCCCTGCTGCTGTCCAAGGGGAAGAGAGATTGGCAGGCGTGTCCCCACCTGCAGGGGCAGGCGGCCTTGGCAGGGGCTGAATGAACGGGAGTTAGGTCCGTTTTGCCCCCTCTGTGCCAGTCTGTGGATTATCTGCGGTTTATCGCTGGCTGAGGACACCGTGCATGTTAATCCAGCCAAGGAGACTTTGCCTCCTGCTTTCACTAGTGAGTTTAAGAGAGTTTTCTCTACAATACTCTCTAAGGGACACTCCCCTCCTGTCTCCCTGATGGGGGAGGGAAGGTTGAGGCACTGGCATACAGGTCCATGCACACATCCCTTTTCCCTTACTCTAGCTCAGTAGATAAAGCACTAGACTGGGACTCAGTAGACCTTGGTTCCATTACTGGCTTGGTCACTGCCTGCTAGGTGACTTTGGGCAAGTCACTTTAGTACACTGTGTGTGAACTTCCCCATCTGCAAAATGGGGATGATGATACTGATCTCCTTATTAAAGCACATGATGACAAGTGCTATATAAGCACCCAGTTCTATTATTAGTACATGTAATACTGCTTCTCTGAATTATATACATTATGGCCCTATTCTATACACACTCTTTGGATACTTAGCATTGGGGGAGCTCTTTGCTTCCTGCTCAAGGAACTGAAATTGAATGTTCTGGATGCACTGAGCCAGGGGCAGTTGGTCTCAGAATGAAGCAGACCAGGAATCTTTGAGAGATAGGGGTGTTAAGGTGCTGTCTCAGGTGCAGTTCAGAGCCCAGTGAAGCAGGAGCCCAGTCAAATGATACCACGACCAATCCCACTACAGGTTTCACTGTGGTACACCAGGCTCCTTGATATCTGGTAGCGTGTTGGGTGTAGAACATGCTCAGAAGCTAGTGCTATAGGCATTAGACTCTCAAGGTTGCAGCCCATGGTGAGATACACTCAAAGTCTCATGAACAACAAAGGATTGCCTTAGTGGGGCTGCCCAATATAAACAGTCCAATTAACATCTGTATGTTTGTTTGAATGTTTATCCAAGTAAAGACAAAAACCCAACACACAACAGTTCCCAATCCTATGATATGAAAGCAGAGCTCCTCATGCCTAGCACCAGGGACATTCCCTGAAGGAAGTAATCATGCACTGGCCTGCAGTCCCCCAGTCAGAGTTCAGTTCTTTCAGTCTTACCACCCCATTTGCAGGTATTCTGAAGTATTCAACTATCAAGGGGGCTAGCATGGGCCCCCTTGCCTGCAACAGGCTGCTGCTTATCCATTCTCTCCCAGCTCATGCCTTCTCTGCACTGGCTGCTGTCTCCTCTGGCCCATTGCTGCTGCTCAATGCATCCTCTGGCTCCCTCCTGAGTCACATCCCCTCTCTTCCCCATGCTGGATGAAGTATGGAGTCCCGTGGCAGGATGTTGTGCTGGAAGTTAACAGTGCCCTATAGGAGCTCACAGATTCATCACAACACCTTGAAAGAAGCAGGATTATAAGTAAGTAATTATTCCATCAGGGGCCAAAATCACCTTATCCAATGAATTTGGCTGTTTTCCCCAATTGCTGCTGAGAAGAAGCCAACCACACCTACCTAGCAGCTCAGGGTGGTGCCGCTCCCTTCTCTCAGTGAGCAATGAGATGGCTCCTCTGCTCCTCCTTCCTCTCTAAAACACCTGGCCTGGGAAGGGGCAGAGTGGGGTGAAGAACCCCTGAAGACCCTTCCCAGGACTGAGGAGAGGAGTAAAGAACCCCAGGAACCAGGGACAACTCTATGTATTTTGCCGCCCCAAGCACGGCAGGCAGGCAGCTATCGGCGGCATGCCTGTGGGAGGTCCACTGGTCCCACGCCTTCGGCGTCCCCGCCACCAAATTACCGCTAAAGTCACAGGACCGGCAGACCTCTCACAGGCATGCTGCTGAAGGCAGCCTGACTGCCGCCCTCACGGCGACCGGCGGGTGACCCCCCCACCCACGGCTTGCCGCCCCAGGCACGCGCTTGGTGCGCTAGTGCCTGGAGCCGCCCCTGCCAGGAACTGCAGGAGCAGCAGGGGAGGCAGAACAAATGTGGGGTCACAAGTGATGTGTGAGGACTGGGGGGACAGGATTGATTTGGAGTTTGTGACAGAATTAATTGCTGGGCAGATGGGGTAATGAGATCTCACCCACACTTTTCAGACTACTTTAAGCACAGAGAAAAGCATTGTACAAAGAAGAAAAAATATAAAGTTTGTATTTCAATTCATATATACAGAAGGAAATCTATGTCTTCTATTAGCACAAATTCAGATGCTAGACCAGATGCTTAGAGTGTATCTGGAAGGCTTGACAGTACAAGACATCATAAAAGCTAGTGAGAATTGACTGATTTAATGAAAATCTGTGAGAATATCCTCCTTGTTTGGGAAAAGAAGACCCTCCATTGGGACAGTGGTTTACATGTTAGATGGAGGTTAAGTCCTACACAAGCTGACAAATGAAATGTAAGTTCCATTGTGGAAGCTGGTTCTCCATTACCCTAAAAGAATTGTAGTGAGAGGATAAGAAAGAGGAATCAGAGTTATTCCAGATGTCCTGTAAAGCTATTTTGGGAAGAAGTGTCAATATCAGTGTGATAATAGCAACTATCATTATAACTACTATATAATGGAAACTATAATTTGTAAAGAGCGTGTTACAATAGGTAATTTCCCAATAAGGGGTGTTAAACATACTATTAAATTGTATGTATATGATAATTTCTAAGATGTAGAGAATTCTACTTTCCGAAAGTGCTTGTTGAGAGAGGACCGTATGTGTGGAGGAAGGATCCAAACCTGAATGTTGCAGTGTCTTGGCTTTCTCTCTGTTATGCTTCAACACTGAACATGGTGTCAGAAGTGAGTTGGCACCTACAGACACAGGAAATCAGAAACAAAAAAGCCAACTAAACAAAACCACACAAATGAAACAATAATCATAGCAGCATACCGGATTCATGTCCCTGAGCCGATGGACGTAAAGGAGATGTGTTTAGCAATTGGACATTCTTTAGACCACAATGAGAAAACTATACAATAGCAACATGGAAACAAAAAAAGAACAGCCAGCAGCCACACTGTACATTGTAATGGACAAAGGCTGACATATGCTCCAACAGCATCTAGATACATCATCAGCAGACCAGGAAGACTGCGTAAAATCCTAGAGGTGCCCCCAAAAGAATTTTCAACCCACAAACAATGTTGTATATGAAAAGTATCTTCAACAATTGTGATCAAGAATCTGGAGAAGCAATAGATCAGTAAATTGCCAGGCTACTGGACAACGGTTGACTCATCTGATTATCAAAGATTAAAAGATGAACAAATTTGGGATAGATTAGTAATAGGGATGAAAGATACAAAAGCTTGAATGCGAATGCCTAGAAAGCCCTCAATAACTCTACCATGAACTATAGATGTGTGCAAAGCTAGTGACAAGCTCATATCCAAATGCCGAGAACAAGTGGAGCAGACACACAGATAATTTACCAAGCAGCACAGGGAAAGTAGTAAAACACAAAGAAACATACCAACATTCATGCAAAAGCAAATGTACAAATACAAAGTAGAGGAGACAAACAAAACACAAAGGAAGACCAGGGAGTGGGGGAGGCAGGGTAACTGTAGAGAAAAACATGAATATGGAAAAATGCCCTACATAAAGGGAAGGGGGGGTCATATACAATAATCGTGACAAGAGAAATCATTATGCCAAAGCTTCCTGATGAGAAAAGCAAAGAAAAAAAATGCACCATATCAAGGAATCAATGAGACAGAGCATCAGATTTTTCACATTAATGCACTGCAAACCAGCAAAAATAAATGGTTTATAATGCTCAGACTAGCACCACATGCAAAGACAAGACAGCAGCACACAAATAGGATACTGAATGCCAAATACACAGTGGGCCATTAGTGAATATGCTAAGCTACAAGGAATTCCTCATCATTATGCAGGAGAAAAAAAGCAAAACTGCAACCAAGAAAACTCAAATTAAAATTATATGATGGCAATGCCACTAAGACAGTGTAAATTACAAAAAGAATACCAAGGAAAAGTATACAGGCTGAAATTTGAGGTAGAACAGACAATACAGGAAACCCTGTTTTCAGCTAAAAGTTAGTTCCTGGAGTTACTTCACTCCTCCTGGGACAAACATTTCACAAAATAGACACACAAGTAAAATAAACAACATATCCAGAGCAGCCAATGCAGTGTAGCATCTCTGTAGCAGTACTGGATAAAGAAAGCTGGTATCTCTCTGCATATTGGACACCAGCAGGTAGATACAGATGGATGAGAATGCCTCTTGGGATCCAACCTCCAGCAGGAAAATAATCAACGTTGTTAGCAATACATACCAACAGGACTCTCAGGGATCAGTATCACAGCTGATGATATTCTAGCATACCAAGGTGGACACAGCATGGCAGAAGCTGTGGTAATCATGACCAGAACCTCACTTGTCTACTAGAAAGTGCCAGGGAAGTATCTGAAATTGAATAAATACAATATGAAAATGCAATTCACTGTAGTATCCTTCTTGGGACATTTGCTGACCTCCCAAAGGCTACAACAAAAGGAAAGAGCAATACAGTAGGTGCCAACACCTAAAGATGTCAAATCAGTTCAGAGACTTAGAGCTAGTCTACACCGGTAACACTAAAGCACTGCTGCAGCAGCGCTTTAACATGGCTCGTGTAGTCGCAGCAGAGTTTTGGGAGAGAGCTCTCCCAGCTCTCTAAAAAAAAATCTCCAGCACTGGTGCACCGTCTATACTGGCGCTTTACAGCGCTGAAACTTGCTGTGCTCAGGGGGGTGTTTTTTTACACCATTGAGCAAGAAAGTTGCAGTGCTGTAAATTGCCAGTGTAAACAAGCTCTTAGGATTTGTGAACTTTCTGAAAAAAATGTTTTCCAAGTCTCTCAGATGTGTGTGATCCCTTGTGGCAACTCTGGACAAAAATGCAGCACACACATTGTTATCTCAACATGATCCTGCCATCACAGTTTCAAGTCAGCAGGACTTGATGAAATTCTCCCTGGGGTACTTAAGGAACTAGTCAATGCAATCTCTCAACCATTAGTGATTATCTTCAAAAATTCATGGAGGACAGCTAAGGTCCCAGACCACTTGAGAAGAGCAAACATAGTTCCTATCTTCAAAAATGGGAAAGAGGAGGACCTCCTGAATTTTAGACCATTCAGCCTAACTTTCATACCCAGAAAGATATTGAAACAGATTTATTGTTTAATCTGCTCAAAGGTGATACACAACATAAATTTGTCAAGAACAAATCCTGTCAAACCAATCTATTTTCCTTCTTTGACAGTGTAGCCAGCCTAGTGTATAGAGCAGAAGCAGTAGAAGTGATATACCTGGACTTCAGTAAGGCTTTTGACACAGTCCCACATGACATTCACCTAGACCATATTGCTTATGAGAAGTTACTATAAGGTGGATGCATAACTGATTGTTCTTAAAGAATAGTTACCCTTCGTTCAGAGTGAAACTGGGTGGATGTACCAAGTGGGGTCCTGCAGGGTTCTGTCTTAGGTTTGGTACTATTCAATGTTTTCACTTATGACTTAAATGATGGAGAGGAGATTATGCTTACAATATTTGCAGAGGACACTAAGCTAGGAGGGGTTGGATTCACGTTGGAGGACAGGATTTGAATTCAGAATGATCATTATAAATTGGAAAACGGGTGTGAAATCAATGAGAAAGATACATAAGAGAAAACCAGATGACAGGTGATAGAGGATGGCATCAGCAGTCAGAAAGAGGGAGTGGAGCAATATAAGAAAAAGATACAAGAGAAGATAAAGGTGGAGGGACTATGATGTTATAAGCAAAAGTAGTTTGTATCTTGTTTCACAGATAGATACAAACGACTTTTGCTTAATGCAATGAAAAGGGGGGAGCCTAGGAACCTCTAGATCAGTGATCCCCAAACTTTTGAGGGTTGAGTGCCCCCCCTTACCCTGTCTGTGACTCTCCAGCCCCCCTGAGCTAGACAGGAGTTAGAGGGCTGAGAGTAGGGCCGCAACTGGGGGTGGGTCTGGGGCCAGGGCTGCAGCCAGGGGCTGGGGTGGGGGCGGGAATGGAGCTGCAGCTGGCTTGCGGTGGGGACCAGCAGCTGGCCCAAAGCCAGGTGCAACTCCACTCCCGGCCTTGCCACCAGCCTTGGCCCTGGGCCAGAAACGGAGCCGTGGCCAGCGGCTGAGGCTGGGCATGGGGCCAAGCGTGCACAGGGCTGGGAGCCGGGGATGTGGCTGGGGGCCAGACGGGAGCAGAGCTGGGGGCGGGAAGGGGCTGGGTGGCAATCCCTCCCCACCACTGCAGGGCTTGCCCTGGACCCTGCCATGCACCCTGGACAGTCCTCCATGCCCTCTGGGGGGTGCGCCCCACACTCTGGGGACCTCTGCTGTAGATGTGGTTGTAATTCAAATGATAATAATCACTAAAAGAGGCTCTCAAAGGAGATTGTAAAGAGGGGCCTCCCTAAGCACCTCCTTTTGGCCAGGTGAGCCCCACCTCACTGAGTATCAACCAATCTACTTGCACAGATCAAGGCAATAAGAAGCCAAACCAAACTAGTGAAAAGTATCGCCTTCACTGAAGCCCCAGAGAAGGAGTACATGTAAAAACAAATCAAACACCCTTACCTCAGGACCCAGGTTCAGATCTCCCACATTATAAGTCCAAAGCCACTGTGCCTGGTCAGACTAAGCTCCTGAAGCGGGAGAGAGATCACCTCCATGTGCAGGCTATTCAGCTTCTAGGCTCCTTCCCCCCCCTCCCCCCATCAGCTTCCTCTTTCTGTTTAAACAGGTCACTGGGACAGAGCAGAGAGTGTCCTAAATTGCATCCTGGCTGATCTGTGAACTCCAGGCTGACCCCTGAAGGGTCAGTACGCTCTTTCCTAGGGGTGTATGGTCACAATGATGTTAAGATGGTGATTATTTTGAATGATCTGAGGGGAGCAATGTAGGCATCAGGAAAAGCCAAAGAGAAAGAGTTAGATCAGTGATGTCAAAAGCAGCCAAGAGGAGGCTAAAGACCAAAAAAGAGGCCCTGAGATTTAGCCAGGAAAGGGTCATTGGTGAGACCACTTCCAATAGCACAGTGGGGCAGAAACCAGACTGGAGGGGATCAAGGATGGAGTATATGAACACAGCTTTACATAACCTACCTTTTTTTTTAATAAATGTATTAAATTGGGCAAATGCAGAGATCTATGATTGGCAATAGAGATGGAGAGAAGAAGCTATTCAAAAAATGAAGGTTCCCTCTGATTCCATGAAGGAGCTGATATTATCTCGTGATACCTTCCTTCTCCAATCCTGGCAAAGCATCATTCATGATCCCGAAAAGGTTGACTCAGCTGACTGATTATGCTTCCTGCTTACTCAGATAGGTAAAGAAGGGTTATTCTCAGTTTGACAGTTAGCAGTCATATTCAGTCGGAAGAAAGTACACCAGTCATTTTTGTAACTTAGTAACTAATTAAATATGACAGGTTTCAGAGTAGCAGCCGTGTTAGTCTGTATCCGCAAAAAGAACAGGAGTACTTGTGGCACTTTAGAGACTAACAAATTTACTAAAGAGACTAACACAAAAGCTTATGCTGAAATAATTTTTTTAATTAAATAGGGTCAATCTTTTACTCTGTTAACAAAACCAATCTTGCACTTCCCACATGGCAAAATTCCCAATGACTTCAATCAAAACTCTCACTGACTCCAATGGGGTTTCATCTGCATTAAGACTATAAGATTGTTTTTCCTAATGGGAGAAGCAAGAAGAAGTGTTCTCAGACCTATTTCCCCTGGGTATAGTCTGGATTGTTGAACTCTCTAGCCTGGGGTGCCTTTTACACTGCTTTGCTGGTGAATAACCACCTCTCCAGGGTCTACTCACACGCAGCCACAAGCATGTAAAAATCACTCCCAGATGAATATATGAATGCTCTTCCAGCCATCTAGGAATTATATACAGGGCAACACCCACATATTTCTAGCCCCAGCCCTGTTCCCCAGAAATGTGTGTCTTGTACGGCTTAGTATTCTACAGAACAGTGCAAACTCATAAGAAGTCCCTCATTCCAACACTGGGAATGATATATGCACCAGCCTTGTTATCCCAAATGGAGTTTTCCACACACTTTAATCCAAACACACACTGGTGAAGATAAAATGATAAAACAAGTTTATTAACTAGAGAAAGATACATTTGAACCGATTACAAGTATAGAGGCATATAAATCAGGATTGGTTACAAAAAGAAATAAAAAGATAAACATACAAGCTAATTCCTAAACTTTACCAAGGCTAATAGAAAAAAAACAAGGACTTTTTCTCACCAAAAGCCGACAGTAGACCAGGACCACTCCCCCCAGTTCAATGCTGCTGCTTTTGTCTTTCAAGCGATCTTGCTGCTGTGAGTAGAGATGGAGGGAGAATGGTGAGGTGAAGGTCAGTATCCCATTTTAGTTCCCACTCCCCTCTTTGAGGATAATCCCTCCTCAGCTGGAGTGCAGACTAACAGTATCTTGTGTATGGAAGGTTTGACGTGTTTCTGGGATGAAATGTACATTTTTTGTTATACCTCCCTCCAATAGCCAATTAAATAGGTAATGACCCTTTAACACTTTGATGATGTGCCAGTGTGTCTTTGTCTCTGAGAAAATTATTTCTGGGCGTTACCCAGAGCTACAACATATTTCAGTAATAATCATATAGCAAAATTTCATAATTTTACGTGCAGTGGTGTTACACCCATTTCAACAGGATAATAATATTCAGCAGATTATGAGTTTTCAAATAATATCTCACAAGGCATTCTTTGTACAAACTATATCAAACATATAAAAGTGAACATGGGATATAGGGTGTCACACTCCTACTCACAGGCATCAATATCTTGCAAGTTCTGAGTTCATTATTCCCATGTCTGTGTCTTCTTTTCCTCCTCTGGAGCAAGCTAGGTGGACGTGAGGATGTATTGTCCTTAAGTTTTCCTTTTAAAAACAAATTGGGTCCCTTTCAGCAAAGCTCCTCCTGCTACTGGCTTCTGAATCCCTGTTTACTGCAGATTTCTCCCAGGGGCAAAAGATGAGGTGGCTTGGATTGTTTTTTTCTACAGACACCCAACATGATAGTCACTCGAGCAACTGACAATAAGCAAGCTCCACTGGTTCATAGATCTGTATTTGGCTGCAACAGTGCTCTTCACTCTTATAACATCATAGATCTGACAGAGTTAGGATGCTCTAAAGGGGTAGTTCATTCCCCCCTACCAACTTTTAAATTAAGAAACTATACCTAATAGTTCTCTAGGGTTTTTTGTTCTGTTTAAAGAGTAGCTCTCGTTTTCTGATTTTTAGATAAATATTTCAAAATTCATCACTTGCCTTTGGTTCCAAATGAGCGGAAGTGCTGCTGATGGATAGAGGGGACAGCATTCATCCTATCAACACTAAGGAGCTAAGAACCAGAGTCCCAGCTGCTCTGCTAGAAACTCTGCCTGTGGGAGGGGGACAAAGGAACCAGCTCTAGATATGCAACAGGAAACCCATAAACTACCTGCTCCTGAGGGTGGGATATAAAATGTAAGGCCATGATCATGGAAGTACATTACTTACAAACACAAAATACTACTGGAAAATACATTAACCAAATATCACTGTTTCATATTGCAGATGATGAAAGGATTACATGAATTTAATCCTTTGCAAAATACAGTATAATCTCTCCCCTTTAACCTATTAATATATCTATAAAAGAGCTAGTAACATGGTTACAGGGCAAGCCGCACTTTAGGCCCTGTCAGTCCTTCTCAAGCATATCCTTCAGGTGACAGGCCTGACTTCCTGCACCTTTCTTGAAGGGTGAAACTACAGGATTCATCCACTCTTGGATTGAATCTCTGGGTGGCAACCCCGTTTCCCAACCATGTTAACCCAATAGGCCCAGCTGTTTTCCCTCCTTCTTGTCCTTTAATAATGTTACATGGAATCCTGTGGCTGAGAGTGAATGGGTTGTAAAAGGAGGTGAAGAGCTTGTACATTTCAGCAACTGTGAGGTTTTCAAAGTAAAGGGATTTGTGTTAACAGGGCAAATTGGAGCATTGCTAAAAGAGGATAGAGTTCAGTTTGGATGGGCAACCTTAACTATGCATTTCCTGGGTTTCAGAAGTCTGAGTTTTTACTCCACTCAACATTCTGCAAGGGGACAATATACCACCAAGCAATCTTAACTCTACATTAGTAGTTTTTTGCCATTGAATTCCTCCAAAGGTATATAGCAAGTAGAGGAAAGGGATAAAACAAAGGTCTATACTCATATTTCCCCTTACCTAAACTTTAATATTTCCTTGCAAGCTTTGGTAAATTCCATTCAGCCCAGTTACCGCCATCTATGTTTGGGACACAGAGAGAGAGAGTCTGCTTATTGCAGTTTTTCCCTTTCTCTGTGCCTTTGTCAGCATCTCCTTCCTGGGCAGCTGCTGACAACCCACTCAACCCTTCCCCCTCTTTCTTCTTATTCTAACATCTCTAAGGTGCAATCTGTTTTGAACCTGGACTTAGATCTGGAAAGAGGAAACCTTGCCAGCCTGGTTGGAGCCAGGTAAGACCACTCCCTAATTAATAGTTTCCCCATTGTTTCTTCAATGACCCTTGATATTCTGTGGACTGTACCTTATCTTTGCCATATCTTTGTTCTCCTCTTCTCCCCCTCCCCCAACAGCCTACTTTGATTTAACTCCTTGCAGTCAGATAGCATAATATCAACTAGGTAAACTGAGGTGCATGTGCTATTTGAAAAAAAAAATTGTAAACATAACTCCCTTATTCTCCCTAGCTAGATATTATCAGACAACTTTAATAGATGATATTAAAATAGAAATGAAGGGCTTTGACCAAATAAGAAAACATCCTGCTTTATTAGTATCTACTCACCATTAAAGTTTGTTAATATGTGCCATTCCTTGAGTCTGTGCTTTTTTTAATGGATCTGATTATTATACTATTCCCAAACACACACACACACACACTTCATCATGAAGCATTTAAAGTTGGTATACACACAACATATCTGACACTAACTCACAAAGCAAGGAAATTAAAACTGAAGCCACCCAACTGTACATACCTCCTAGCTGTACACCCAGAGGCACACACCTTACCCTTACTAGAGCAACCATACACCACAGACCACACACCACAGTTTTAATGCGGTAAAGGGGTGTGTGCAGAATGTCAATATGGGCACGATTATCCCCCCCGCCCCAATAACACTAGTAGTTGTGGATGTTTGATGTAGTAGTTGGTTTTATCGGGAAAGATAGCTTGGAAAAGAGCTGTGTGCAGAATATGGATAAAAGGGGTGATGGAAGGCTTGCATCCCTAGGGGGCAGAGCTATGGTCAGAGTGCAGAGTCTTTACGATGCAGCGGTTGTATGTACTGTCAAGTGTCTGAACTTTTCATTTAATTGCTTTTGTAGGTTACGGTAAGGGACTCTTGTGTGGAGAACCCCTAACTACTTCACAACAAACATTTTAATTTATTAGTTTCCTAGATTGTGTAATGCTTAGTTTGGAGTGGCTTTGATCAGGCAACCTATAGGGCAGAGAAGTGCAAATGTTGATGAATGATAATTAATCAGACAGCAGCTCCATATAAACATTCATGTGCCAGTAGTTGCCAGTGAACCCTTCTGTGATTTTAGTTTTCTGTTACTTTTTATATCTCCTGACAGAGTAGGATTTCTTTATGCATCCTGCATATAACACAAGCCTTCAAGCACAAAGTCCCCATCCCTCAAAAATGCATGCACCTAGCTCACCAGGTGACTTAAGGGTAAGGCTAGAGAAGATTGGTGGACTGCTAGGGAGCGGATTCAGCCTCATAGCTGCGCTGGTTGTAGGGTTAGATATCAAGCCAGCTGCCATGGTTAGGGTAGGTAGGGTCAGTTGAAAGATCTGGGAAAAGGTTAGACTTTAGGCAGTGCAAAGATCTTGGACTAGGTTTAGCGTTAGGGATGGTTGGTGACTTTCGGAATGAATTATTGTAGGGCTCCCTGGGCTATTGTAAGATTGAGTCAATTTAGTCTTTTCGGTATGGTTGCCAACCCTCCAGGATTGCCCTGCAGTCTCCAGGAATTAAAGATTAACCTTTCATTCGAGAGTATGTAACATGATGAAATCTCCAGGACTATATCTGACTACAATTGGCAATCCTATTTATTGGGGCTAGAATCAACACTGGGGCCTGGAGGGCTCCCTCAACAAAGCTTGGCGTGGGGCAGAAAGGCCTCCCTGGGCCAGCATTAGGGTTATGGATGATAGCACAAATCAGCCTATGGATCGTTTGAGGGGCTCTGGGGCTTCCTGGCCTAGTGCTAAGGTCATTGCAGGTAGGGGTCCCAGGCCCAGAGTTACAATGCAGGTTCCCAGGGCAAGGGTGAGGGTTGAAATTCATAGAGTTTCCTGGGCCAGGGTTCTATGTATAGAGGATAGGGCCCACTGGCCTATGGCTAGTCTAAGAGGTGATAGGGATTGTTGGCCCCAGACTATGGTTAGGGTCAGGGATAGTAGGGCTCCCCCCAGCCAGGGTGAGCATTACCAAGAGTAGGTCTCCCCCAGCCCAGGGCTTCCCGGGGGGGGGGGGAAGTGGGGCAATTTGCCGCAGGGGCCCCCATGAGAGTTTTTCGGGGCCCCTGGAGCGGGGTCCTTCACTCGCTCCAGGGGCCTCAGAAAACTCTGGGCCCCCGGAGCTTCTTCCGCTCTGGTAGCAATTCGGTGGCAGGGGGTCCTTCCATTCCAGGACCCGCCGCCGAAGTTCCCCGAAGACCTCAGGCCTCCTGAATCCTCTGGGTGGCCCTGCCCCAGTCTGCATTAGGGTTACAGAGGTTAGGGATTCCTGGGCTAGGATTAGGGTTCAGGCCAGTTGGTCTCCCCAAGCTAGGGCTACAGAGGTTACAACTTAGGGTTGGGGCTAGTACTGCTCCCTAGGACTGGGTTAGGGTTACAGGGGGTAGAGTTCTCCGGGGTAAGGCTGAGCTTTGAGCTGGTAGTCTTCCCTTGAATTAGGATTAGGTTTGTGTCAGGGCCAGCAGGACTCTAGAATGGGTTTAGACCCAGGGTCTGGTCATGTTCATCAAGCTGGTGTTGGGTCCAGGGCTCACAGGGATTCCTGGGATGGAATTTAGACCAGGGTCCACTACATTTCCATGGCCATGCTTGAGGCTGGTTCCAGTTCGTGGCCTTAAGCTAGGTTTAGTATGGGGTCTTGCCGGTGATAGCGTTAGGGTTGGTTGGTGGCCATTGGCTAAAGTTGGGGTTAGCACTGGTGGCAGCAGTGTCCCTCACACTAAGGTTAGGGTGGAGCCCGTTTATCATCCCACCAAAATTCCCAAATCCCCCCAAATCAAAAATGAATAGTCGCCCCCCCCAAAAAAATTGTGAGATTGGTCACAGTATCATGAGGGTTTTAAAAGAATGTTTCAATGGTTTTTTAACTATTTCTGCCATCCCCAGTGTGTGTATGTGAAAATTAGTGGTGCCAACTTATAGCCAGCGCTGGCTCTACCATTTTTGCCGCCCCAAGCAAAAAAACCAAACAAACAAACAAAAAAAAAACCTGCTCGGACTGCCACCCGAACTGCGGAAGCAAAAAAAAGAAAAAAAAAAGAAAAAGGAAGCTGTCCAGACTGTGCCGCCCTAAGAATGGACGGAATGCCGCCCCTTAGCATGTGCTGCCTCCTCTGGTGCCTGGAGCCGGCCCTGCTTATAGCAAGAAACAAGATTTGCCCTCCTACATCAGTTCATTTAGTGCCCTCCGGCCTTCACATCTGCCCCAGTCTCCAGCCACACATCAACTGTTGTGTGGCAGACTGGCAGCTCTTTACATACACACCCAAACGCCACGTCTCACCTCTGCTCCCCCTGGAGCTGTGGAGGATCTTCAGCTTGCGAGGCAGGCAGGCAGCTCCAGGGGATCTTCACTCCCTTTTCTCACTCCTGGTGTAGTAAGCACAGAGGGGGGCAAGGGAAGAGCAGATTACACATAAACCACCCTGAGCGGCTGGACTCTTTCTGCGCCCTCCTTCCCACTCCCCTTTTGTAAGAATGGTGTCAGCTAATACTCCCCCCGCTTCCCCACTCCTTCCCCAAAACTGCTCTGGCTTCTGAGGGGAGCAGGCAAGAGCCTTGCCTGCCTCCTGCATGCAGCAGTCATTGATTCTTCTTTACTGGGGATGGGGAATGCAGCCGATCAGAGGGGGCTGTCTCCGGGGCAGTCAGAAAACAAGTAAGTCACCGAAGGCTTGAGCTTCTTGCGTCATCACTAGGCTGGCTCCAGCAGGGGCCAGAATTGCATTACTTGTCATAAAAATCACTAGAGTTCCCAACACTGGATTAAGGTGGAGCCCCAGATGGTGGCACCTGTCCAAGATTAGGGTGGGGACCCAGCTGGTGGCATGAGGCCAGGGTTAGGGTGGGGCCCCAGCTGGTGGCACAAGGCCAGGATTTGGAGTACTACCAATCCGAGAAGTCTGAAAATAATAGGCCAACTCCCCTTCCCCGCTCCCCAATGATTTTAAAAAAAAGATAATACTGTGGTTTTTGCCATCTGTCTCTTGATTTTTTAACTCCCCAGGCCCATCCCCCACTATATGCATATGACAATTATTGTTGCCAGTTCTCCCAAATTCATTGGGGCCCCTTCTAGAGGAGCTCTCGCAGCTGACTCGTGGTGCATTGCTCCCAGTTTCTCCCCAACCCCTACCTTCTAATTAATTAGTTCTGTGCCATCCCCCCTCAAGTTCCCATAGCATCCACCTCTGCAACTAGACACCCTGAGCCTGGCCCTCCAGTGCACCTCTGCTCTCCTGTAGCTCCAGGGGCTCTTCCCCGTGCCAGATGTTGCAGAGATGGAGGGGAGAGGAGCAGGCTGACCCATTTTTCACAAGAGGGTATGAGGGAGCAGGGCTGGCCAGAGCTGCAGGGCTCTTTCTGCTCCCCTCTCACCTCCTGTGAGCATGGTGTTTGCTGCTCCCTCTTCTCCTGAGGTGGGAGGGCAAGAGTTCTGCCACCCTCCTGCAGCAGCTGTGATTGGCCTCTCTTCCACAGGAAATGGGCAAGTGGAGAAAACTGCCACTCAGTGGCGGCTGTCCCATGGGTAGGTCTGGAAATCATTTGAGGAGTGGAGCTTCTGGCCTTATCTCCATCCTGGCTCCAAGAGACACCAAAATTGCCCTACAATGAAATCAAGAGCACTGGCAACACTGGCAGGGTTGAGGCTGATGGGACTCCCTGGCCCAGGGTTAGAGTTAGAGAGGGTGGGGCTCCCTAGGCCAGGGTGGAGGCATTGCATGTTGTTTGCTGCTGCCGCTGGGGAGTTACCGACTACAGGAATCTGTCATGTGAGATAGCCTGCAACCACTAGTGAGCCTCTCATATTATCCAGTATCCTTCCCTGCCTCCTCGCTGCTGCTGCTGTCTGGGAACAAACACAGTGTAGCAAGATAGGTCATTGGTGCAGCAGACTCCATAGTAATGCTAGGGTATGTCTACATTGGAGCTGAAGGTTTAATTTTCAACTTGAGGAGAGATACCAGCATTAACTCTGATTGAGCTAGGGCACTAAACATAGCAGTGAGGCTGTGGTGATGCAAGCAGCAGGAAGGGCTAGCTGCCTCAAGTATGATCCTGTCCCAGATGCTATGTACTTGGGAAAGCTAACCCCTCCCACCGCTTCCCCCACCACAGCCACACGTCTCTGTTCTTAGCACACTAGCTCAATCAGAGGTATGCCTCACTTGAGCTGGAAATCACCCTTTCCCACTCCATTGTAGACATATCCTTAGACAGCCTGGGGTTGCACCTGCAGGCAAAGACCTACTGTCAATTCAGGGAAATTGCACCTGTATTCCCCTTGTGGTCCAGCAAGGTCACCCATTTTTAGATTCCCAGTGCCTCAGCTGTCACCTCTCTTGGGCAGAGACTTGCATCTCTCTTCCTCATCACTGGGGCTTTTCCAGGCTACACTGTTCCCTGCCTATACTGTGAATTCTCCAGCAAAGTCAAGTTGCCTAAGGAGGCCTGCTTTGCCTTCTTCTCAGAGGCTATAAACAGTGTAATTGCCACAGTTATAAAGGTACCACACAGCTCTTTCTAAGCAAGCACATTTATTCTTTAGGTGAAAGCAATACAGAGAAAACATTAAAAACAAGAAGAGACGCTACATGCATACTAAAATGCTCAGCAGAGATCCCCTCCCCCATCTCGCACAGAGGCTCTGGTCAATGTCAGTCCTTCCAACCCTTCCCTAAGGATTGGAGCCCTCCCCTTGGATGGATGGCCCTGTCTGTTTTCTAGGTAAGAATGAAGGCCCTGAGTCAGTTTAAACTCAGGCTATTTATCCAAAAGGTCTTTCTTTGTCTGTTGGCCTCCGAGGAATCCAGTCTAAACTAGTATATGCCTGCCTCCCCAGGAAGGGGTGCCCCTCTTGAGGTGTTACAACCTGAGTGAATTTGCTTAGGTCACTTTATGCTGTTTTTAGTGCCTGGAGGTACTGTGGTCACCCTTCCCCATGCAATTACATACAATCCTTGGCCCAATGATACATAAACTTTATACAGTAAGATTTCCCAAAGATACTGCAGAAACTTACCATTTCTGGCAGACCCACAGCTCAGCTAATGTCTGAGAATCCAACTGAAATGTGGGCATATGTGACAGAGCTGTCAAATGAATAAGCAGCATATGAGATACGTGGCAGCCCTACTTTGGGTCCAGTTCATGGTTAGTAATGAATGGGCAAGCTAGCTTTAGGGATGGGGGCAATTCGAGGGCCTGGGTTAGTTTGGGGCCCTTTGCAGGGGACTGGACTAAGGTTAGGGTTGGGGCAAGGAGGCGAGTGTAGGATAGGTTTATGACAGGGTACAGGCTTTGACTAGACTTGGGTTGGGGCTAGAGTACTTGCTGGAGGGTACAGGCTAAGTTTGGGGGTAGGGCCCTTTGGTGGGCCTGGAGATTCAGAGTTGGAGCTGGCTGGCAGCCTAAGGGAGGCTTGGTGCTGGTGATCAGGGTTGGGGATGTTGCAATCAATAATTAATTTGATTCACAATTATCAATACCTTGTGCTTTGAGTTACTTTTTAAAAAGTCCACAACTCCCTTTTAAATTGTCAGTTGTAAAATATTAACTGCACTCTGCTTGGGGAAGCGCGATTGCTAGTAAGATGTTGTTTTGTAGCTCATCCCTTCCGGAGGTCCTCTCCATGAAACAATAATATGTTTCTGTCATCAGTGGTACACAGTATTCTTCAAATGATAAAACTGTAAACATTAAACTAACCATGGTACTCTTCTTTATCTGCACAAAGTAGCAAATCTTGTTTCCTGCATATTTTCACAGGAACATACAGAGCTGTTGATGTTAAAATGTTGTTGCAGTGCAGCTGGCCCCTGCTGCAGAGGAAAGCAGTTGTAACACGATAACTCCCATTCCACTGGAAAGAGTGTACTGTCCACTTTAAAGGGACAATAAAGTAAGCACTCTCATGCTGGTTGTGCAATTCCAGTATAATCATATATGACTTTTACTTTCATCACTATCTTTATAGCTTTACTGGCTGGCTCACGCTTTTATTAGAAGAAATGTCTTTACATAGAGCATTTCATACTGGCTACATATCAGATGAAAATCTTAAATCCAATGTAATGTTTTGCTGCATGAAAGCCCTTTTATGGGCCTGAGGGATGGGCCCTTTGTTGTTTTCAGAAACTGATTTTAGCAAGCTCTCTGAATCCATCTCAGCACTTTATTAAATGGGGATGTTTTGTCCCTTGCAGACTGCACAAAATATGGCTTGAAGCAAAATATTTCATAGTTTCTGTCCTTTTAATTTTCCCCTCTATATTTTTTCACCATTCTAGGAAGGGATAAAAGGTCATGTATGGAGCTGTTGTGGAAGTTTATTATTCTCAGATAACCCTAGAAGCAGGAGATGGAAAAGCACTATTAGGTCATCTACTCTCTCTCTCAGCCAGTACTGGATTTCCCCCTTTTGTACACTTAGTGTTTTTCCACTCTGCTTTTAAATGGCCTAAGCAATGGTGGTGGTGGGTAATTCCACCACCTCCCATGGGAGATTATTATGCAGTCTAAGACATCAGGACATTTTTCCTCTACATTTTCTCCTCTATTTCATTAATCCAAATTATAACCCCCTTTACCATCCTAAGCAACTTCCCTCTCCCTTGAAATTTACTCACTTCAATTATTTGTGGATTGTTATTGTCCTTCTGTCTGGAGTGAACCACAATGGTGAGTGCCTACCTCAGGGCAGACTGTCAAAAACAGGGCAGGCACCCCAGATTGGTGGTATGTTTTATAATTAGATTTCACCAACCCAGTAATAAATGTGAACTCCTGGATCACTATAACAGTCTCACCATGGAGTCACACAGTCCCCTTAGGCTCTCCGGTCGATCTGGCTACCTAGGCAAGCCAGACTTAGTGCTAAGTGGTCACTATTCCAAAAATCTCAAAACATTCAGGTTACTTCGAGTCCTGGGACCAGTCATGCACCTCAGATCAATTTGTATCTCGGATCACGTACCAAAGACAACACTTGTAGGTAGTTTATTATGGGACTGGCTAACGGTTTATTAACTAGGAAAAAGAAATAAGAGTTATTTACAGGTTAAAACAAGCATGCATATATACACAAGTGAGTTTTGGTCTGTGATTCAAAAGGTGACAGAGTTGTAGTAATCTGTCAGTTCAAAATGTCTTTCAGGGCTAAGCCATGCCAAGTAGCACGGACAGGGCCGGCGCTTCCATTAGGCGACCCTAGGCAGTCGCCTAGGGCACCAGGATTTGGGGGGTGGCATTTTGTGCGCTCCCCACGGGGTGCGCGGGAGCTTCCGGTTCCGCTCCCATCGCGCCGCCGAAGAAGGACCTTCTGCTGACATGCTGCGGAAAACAGCGGCAGGCAATTGAGCAGCTCAATGACTGCTGCTGTCACCTGCGGCATTTCGGTGGAGGGTCCTTCTTCGGCGGCACGATGGGAGCAGAACCGGAAGCTCCCATGCGCTCCGTGGGGAGCGCACAAAATGCTGCCCCCCGAATTCTGCCTAGGGCACCAGAAACCCTGGCACCGCTCCTGAGCATGGAAATCTCTTTGCTTATGTTTAGAATCTTTGCCCCCCAGATAGCATGAAAGAGATCCAGTTTCTCCTTGTGAGGGATTTTTATTCCCTTCACTCCAGACTCCAAAACTGATGGGATGAGTTCATATGTTCCTGGACAGAGTTAGGAATGCCATCAACAAAGTCTCTGTTCTTTGATGCTACACAACACTTCATTTATTTTCGATAGGCCAGAGACAAGTAGTTTACCTTAATCAGTGCTTCTTTTCCTATTTGGTGAGTTACACAATTACAGAGGTTTACAATGCAAAAACACTCAATATAAAACTTTATACCATCAGCTATAGAGTTTATAAGTGAGATCCATACATGCAGCATCCTACAAATGTTTTATAAATCTAAACACCAGAACACATTCTTATCCACTGAACAACTAATAACTATTTTGATATTGCACATAGGTAAGCAAAACTGGTTTCCAGCTATGCATCTGGGGCCTTGGCATAAGCTGGCACCTGGTCCACTAGTGTCACAGTTACATCCTGCCCCACCTTAGTCACTTAGAGTATGTTGACCTTGCAGTGTAAGTCTAGGCTCAGACTCAGGCTCAAGCCTAACCCCCTTTCTGTCTACACACAAATCATACTAACCCAGGCCTTGCACCCAGGGTCCCAGGACCCTGTGAGGCTGCAGGACCCAACCTGAGTCAAGCCACAAACCAGCCTTCAAGCCCTGTTGCTTTGCAGTGTAGATGCAGCCCCAGCCTTGACTTGGGTCCTGGGGGTCTGCCAAAAGTATCCCACAATCCCATGGGTCAACTTCCTTTGTCCTCTCTGTCCCTCTTTGGCCCATGCAATCAGGCCCCATGAATGGCTGGGCAGGACAACTTAGCCCCATGCAGTCTTCCGTGTAGTCGCCCTGTAACTGTGAGATGCCCATCTACACTCAATGGAATTTCCTGGCTAGGTGAAATGCATGGACATGGGACTTGCCCATGTGACTCCAAACTACATTTTATAGCTGTAATTTTCCACAGTAAGAACAATGGGATGCCCTCCACACTGTTGCCAATCCTTTAGTATCTAAAATCTAAAGGTTTATTTATAAAAAGAAGGAAAGAAAGGTGAGAGTTAAAATAGGTTAAAGGAATCAAATACATACAGTGATTGCAAAGTTCTTGGTTCAGGCTTATAGCAGTGATGGAATAAACTGCTGGCTTAAAATCAAGTCTAAAGTTGCTTCCAAATCATTGAAAGGACCTCAGTCTCTTGGTTAGAATGCTGCCATTAGTGTAAGTTCATAGTCCAGAGGCTTGGGCTGGACAGAGGCAAAATGGAGGTGTTTCCAGGGCCTTTTATAGTTTCTGCCATGTGGAGGGCATCCCATTGTTCTTACCGTGGAAAATTACAGCTACAAGACGGAGTTTGGAGTCACATGGGCAAGTCCCATGTCCATGCATTTCAGCTAGCCAGGAAATTCCATTGAGTGTAGATGGGCATCTCCCATGGTCCATTGTCAGTTAAATGTTCTTTTGATGGGTCACTCAATTTGAATAGTCCCTCCAAAATGTCCTGGCTAGCTACCTTGTGGGCGTTACCCCAGGAGCAAATATTTTAAATCCAAGTATAGAGCCAATACTTATAACTTCAAATACAAAAATGATACATGCATACAGATAGCAGAATTATATTCAGCGAGTCATAAATTTTTCATAGACACCTCACTTGGCAACCTTTGTACAAGATTTTCTGCAAATATATAACAGTGGTTGCAACAATGATCTAGATGGTTATATTTTAATCAGATAATGTCACCCCCACACACCCTGGAGGATGCCTTCACCCCCAACCCCTGGCACCAAGTGTGTGGCAAATGGGGAAAGAAGGGAAATGAGAATGAGGAGCCAAGGTACATGCAACAGTAGGAGGTCCTTGTCTTGTAAATAGTTTCACTGTTTGCACTTGTAGTTGTTGTTGTTTTGGAAAGGTTCTCTTGATCCTGCTGTTTTGGTGTGATAATGGCAGCTGGCTTGCCCGGCAATGGATGAAAGTTGTACTTTTATAATACTTGTTTATAAATAAAGTTTTTTATGTCATCAAGAAAGTTCGTTGCATCACTGCATCTCATCATACAATCTGTATTTGAAATAATAAAGGTATACACATGATCAGGGACAATTAGGAATTAGTGAGCAAACACTATTCCTCTATACAGTTAGGTGCAGCGACTCACACTTCAATCACTTCCTTATATGAATCCATACTGTGAATCATCCCCCACTCCCTACCCCTATTTCATAAGTGATCATGTCATTCATAAGTACAGTGAATGTCAGTCAAGCCCCATCCTCCCCCCCCAGCACATTCATAAAGGTACTATTTCCCCATGCAAGTTCATAACGTGGGAGCACAAAACATCCCTGACTTCTGTTGCCCAGGTGCATCCAGCTCTGGCTGCGGTTGGTGCATTTTCTGGCTGAGTGTACTGATTCAGTGGCCTCTTGCTGTCTTAGGTCCATTCAGGGGGAAATGGCTCACCTCTGGCTTCACAAAGATTGTGAAGAGCACAACAAGCCACAGTAACGCAGACACCATCTATGACACTGGCATCCAAAAGTGTCTGTAGACATCTCCAATTGAATTTCAATCTATCAAAAGCACGTTCAACCTTCATTGTAGACCTGCTGAGTGTAAACAGTCTTTTGCCAGGGCCTCTAAAATCAGAGTGCAGTTTCATAAGCAAAGGCAAAAGGGAGTATGCGGGATCCTCCAAAATAACAGTGGGAACAATAACTCAATTTATGATAATATCATATGATAGGAATAGTGTCCCAGCCTGTACATGAATGTAGACTCCTGGTCAGCAAACCCCCCTGGCATCATGAAATTTCCCAGTGCAGCCCACATTGACATTCATAAATCAACCCCTGTGGTCCACAGGAACATGCATAACAATGGAGTAGTACCCTTTGCAGTGTATGTACCCATGTGATCCTTGAAGAGAGCACTACGGGCACATGAATCCCACCAGTGGCCCCAGCATAGTTTCGAAACCCCATTCTCTCAAATCCAGTCATCACTTCACAAATGTATCTTTTATGCCTGTCACTTGGGGGCAAACTACACTCCCAATAGCCTCCAAAACCTCTGCCACCACTTTATTCGCAGTCAACTTCCCAACACCAAACTGGTTTGCATTGAACCTGTAGTAGTCTCAGGTAGCCAGCTTCCAGACAGCTATAGCAATCTGCTTCTGGACCAGCAAGGGTGTCCTCCTCTATATATCTTTACACTGGACAATGGGGGCAAGCTGCTCGTAGTTCCAGAAATGTAGCTGTCCTCATGCGCAAGTGCTGGACCCACTGCTGGTCATCCCTGCTCTGTATGATGATGTGATCCAACCAGTCTGTGCTTGTGGCCCCATGCCAGAAGCGCTGGGCTATGTAAGGGGCATCAGAAGCTATCCCGAGTGTCATGAGCAGCATCAGCCAATTCAAATTTGCCACGCTTGGGTACTCAGCCTCCTTCTGCTCCTTCATAAACTCTGTCAGGTGCCTTTGGTGGGTCAAAAAATGCTGCTCAAATATCCACTAGTCTGCCCAATTCCTGACACAGGAGTGAAAGTGCATGCAAAAGAAGTTATTGAAAAGGCGCCTCCTCCGTGTTACTCAGCAGGATGTGTTGGTGGGCTGTTCAAACTTCCTGTAATGTGCAGGGTGGACAGTAAAAAGTTTCCCCACAGTGCACCATGGTCAAAGGGTTATAGCAGCCACATTTTGGGAGGGCAGTAGGGAATCTGGGATATGGCTGGTTTGACTCAGGTCTTCATGCTACAATGTGGATTCCAGAGCTGCAGATTTGAGCCTGGGTTAGAAAATTCCTAATGTAGGGTTAACAATCCATATAGCTGCTCAAGCCCCAGGTTCTCTAACCCAGGATTAGCTGACTCAAGTCCCACTAACCATGCAGTTTTCATTGCAGTGTAGACATACCCTTCACCAAGCTATAAATATAGATTTACTTTCCTCATCTCTCTGTCTCTTTAGCCCCCTAATAATTTTTGTTGTTGTTCTTTTAACCTCCTCCAGTTAGTCTACACGTATTTGGTAATGAGGTGGCCAGAGAGGAGTGAAGAATTCAAGGCACAGGTGCTCCAGTGCCATGTATAGAGGTATTAACAACCTGTCTGTATATACACCCTAAAATTTCACTGGCTTTTTTTCAGCCATATCACACTGTATTGTCTATCAACTTGAGCTCTCTGGAGAACAACAAATCCATTCCACAGCAACTCAAGATTTCAAAATTTGTTTTCATTTTGGAGCAACAACAAAACCACTTTAAGTGTTTTCACACACACAAAAAAATGTGTCAAAATGTCTGTTTTTGGATCCAAACCTGAACTTTTCAATTTGTGAAGGTGTTTTGGGTCCAGTGCCCTCTGGTCAGTTATATAGCCTGGTTGTCATGGCAGTGGCCTGGGAGATTTAGGTTCATGTCCCTGCCCTGTCTGATAAAAATAAAAAAAAATTCATAACTGTTTTGTTTCCATTTTCTGACTAGCTCCTAGAAACACTCTGCTCTCATCACTGAACTAGGGGATCTCCATCCACTTAGAAGAAAGGTGGGATTGAGAGCATTGGTGAAGAGAAGTTTGGCGCAGGGTCCCCAAAACCCTACAATTTAAGAAAATCATTAAAAAAACCTCCTAATTCTATAACATTTAGGTCCAGTTTCATGGGAAACCAAGTCTTCTGGTTACAAATTTACACAACATGAAATGCGAGAAACTATGATTTTTTTTTAAACCACTAAATTCACCCAGCTCTATTTTTTTCCACCACAAGCATGAGCTTGCCTTTGGTTATGTGGGCATGCCAGGTGCATCTTGTGAAACAAGCCACTTCATGCATACACAGGAGCCACATTTACAAGAGGGTGAGCACTGGAGTGAGACTATGACCTGGCATGTTAATACTGCTTATTAACATTTTCTCTTCAGCATGTTATTAATTTTGAAATTTGTAATAAAATAGAGAGAAAGACTCTGATTCACTTAACACTTCATTTTTTATCTTATTTTGTAAGTACAATTAAGGAAACATTCCTTGCACTTCACCTGATAATTTTAGGTCAGCAATAGCACCAACATTGCCGTTACAGGTGCATATTAGTTCAGTGGCTAAAGTACCTTTGTATGTAGGATGAGCATTTTACCAATAACTGTAATGTTTATTGTAGGTTCATAGTCCTTTCAGTGTACAATCTATGTAATGAGGCAGCACCTTCCCGATCCTATAGATTTCAACTCTTCAGATCAGTTGTGCCTGTGATGGTTCTTGGGGCACCCAGGATTGGAATCACCTTGTTTTCCCTCACCTCCAACATGAGGGAATCTTGCCTCTGCCTGACTGGGTGTCAGCTCTGTACCCCCATCAGCTTTTCAGCCACTCAAGAATTCTCATCTGGGTTACACCAGCCCTTCCTTTGCCAGGCAGGTTGAGAATAGGTGCAACCCAGTCCCTGAGTCCCTTTGAACCATTCCCCTGTAATATCCAGCCCCTGACACTGGCTACTCACAGAATTTCCTGATCATCTGCTCCTGAAGGTGCAGCATAAACTATTTTACTAGTTTTACCTTAAGCTATCACTCCTGCAAACCACACAGCACTTGTGAGCACTTAAAATAAAACAAAAAGTTTATTTAAGAAAGAATAGAGAGTCTACTAAAAACAAGAGAATGTGGTAGAAACAAACTTATCACACACACACACACACACACACACAAAACATGAATCTGGGTCTACACTTGTTAATAGTTACCTTTCCCATCTAATAAAGTACCCCCCCTCCACCCCACCCCCAGCTCAGACTGTTGCAGAGCTGACTGGCCTCACAGGAAACCAGATCCAATTTTTCCATGAGAACACCTTGCTCCTCAAGGTGGAGGACTTCTCCCTCCTGTGTTATACCAGAACAGTCTTGTTTCTAGTCATGGCCAGGTGAACCTGTCATGCTGTAATGTTCTTTTTTTACCTTCAGCAGGTTCCAATTGTTCAGTTGTCTTTGATGGTTTTCCATTGAAAGTCTTGGGATTGAGGAAGACTGAACAACTGAGCCTTGCATTGAATCACTTGTTAAACAGGTGGAGTGACAACTCTCTCCCATCTAAATGAGCCACCATTGTGACCCATTATTACCTGGTGATTGATTTTTACTCCAAGTCCATAAAGCCTACTTTCAATATAAATACATTATTCCTTAAATATTACCCATACATACATCTCACAATGATTATGAATCTTGACAAGTTATGAGCTTTCTGTAGATACCTTACATGTTACCCTTTATGGATAAATAAATGGAAGATTTTTACTACAGCAAAAAGTCCATTCCACCATTTAAAGTTCTGCTTGTTGCTATCCCAGAAGGACAGTGCGGGACGGAGGAAATAGCGTAGTGGAATATTAGTGTAGTCCAGGGGTAGGCAACCTATGGCACACATGCCGAAGGCGGCATGAGAGCTGATTTTCAGTGGCACTCACGCTGCCCAGGTCCTGGCAACTGCTCTGGGGGGCTCTGCATTTTCATTTAATTTTAAATGAAGCTTCTTAAACATTTTAAAAACCTTATTTACTTTACATACAATAATAGTTTAGTTATATATTATAGACTTATAGAAAGAGACCTTCTAAAAACGTTAAAATGTATTACTGGCACGTGAAACCTTAAATCAGAGTGAATAAATGAAGACGCGGCACACCACTTCTGAAAGGTTGCCGACCCCTGGAGTAGTCTAATGTCACCTGTCCTGTTAAGTCCACACTGAAAGAGGCTTCCAAGTGAACTTTCTGTTAAAATGAAACTCCTTGACTTTTGTTGGTTAGAGACAAGATGGAATTTTTACCTCCAATTCCCACTGAATTTGTTTACAGGTTCCATTAATAACCTCGTTAAAAAGTATGTATTGTACAAGTGCTAAAAGTTATTTGACTGATCCATTTCTCTTTGCAAATTACTAGTTAAGTAATTTGGATATTTTTTCATCCTATTTTTAAATGAAGTGACTCCTACTTTTGCTCACATTTAAACAGATTTGTTTTGTTTTTCATGTGACAATATTTTGTTTTGTATTCACACCAGCTCCGGAACACCCCCTCATGGCACAGGATGGCCCTGCAGGCACTTCACCCTCCGTTTTCCCTCCTGGGTCTCACAGTAAGTTCCCACAGTCCAAAGCATTTAAAGCAAGACCCCCCTTCTGGTGTCTAATTTACTGAGTTTTTACACAGTTTCCAATGGCCTTCCAGGCCCATAACTGCAAAAAGAGGGCTGTGAATCCTTTAGCCAACAGGGAAGGGTTTGTGCTGTACTTCTTTCTGGGCTCTTTGAATTGACCACTGCCAATTTCCCTCAGGCTGGCCACAAAAGCTTTCAAGAAAGAGAATTTAAATCAAACCCTTCAGAATAGTCCTTCCTTCAAGGGATCTCTGATGGGACTTCCAGTCTTCCTCCACAGCCTGGAGGCCTGGTCACACCACCTCAGTCCTTTCTCCACTGGGTTGTCTCCCCTAGTGTCTCAGGGACTCCTGCAGGAGCAATCTTACTTCCTGCAGCTCCCTAGGTTCCTGACTTGAAGAAGTCACAAAGCAAGCCCCCATTCCACTGAGAGCAGGCCAGTCGTCTGGGAATGGTGAGACTCTGGCACAGCTAGAACAGCGGTGGGCTAGCATTCCATTGGTAGTAGGGAAACTGAGGCACAACTGGACAGTGCTGTGGCCCCAAAACTGCAGTGAGTCACTGGTGCAGTTAGTTAGAAAATAAATAGCTGAGGGTCAGGACTCTGCTGGGACAGGGGAAATTTGCTGAGTGCAGAGAAATGCTAGCACAGCTGAGGGTAGCCAGAGGATAGCTGGAGATCTGGTTTCATGCTTTTGGGGGTGACAGAACCCTTCACTGGCCTGCGTAACCCAGCTGGGTGTGAACCTGGAGAAGTATGAATGTTAAAGAGGGGAGAGGTGCCCCGGTCTATGGGTTCAGTGGAACTTTGAAGTGATGCCTGTGGAGTTCCGAGTGGCTAATCCTATTGTATCAATGTCAGGTGGGAGGTGACACACAGAGGCCCATTGGTGGTTCACTACTCTGTCAACAATGCTTACCAGGCCTGACATACTCACTACATATCACACACTGTTGTCATGATATCCACCCAAAAGGTGGCATGTAATAAGTCATTGGAAAACTAATAACTCACTGATCATTAATATTCTTGCATGGTGGACATACAAGGTGTATACAAAGAGAAATAAATATGTGCTAGAATTATGTTCTTAAAATGTGTTTGGCAAGCAATGCATAAGCAGTCGGCCTTAGACAAAGGAATGTGTATTTGCCTGTCTGATCAGTGTGGTCATCATGCAGAGACAATGAAGGTACATTTACATAAAAAGGAAACAAAGCCCTCAAAACTAGTGAGTGGGGAAGATAGCCTCTGAACTACAAAGAGAGGGGGTCTGAATCTTAAATGATAAGTAATTGAATCAACTGACTATGCAATATTACTGTATGAAAGCATATTGAGTAAGGTCTTTTATGAAAGATGGTGACACACTGATGATTAATATCATTGTGAAATGCATGTATTAACACTATATGATGAATTATGGATACTCTCTGATATTATGTTTTAAAGTCTGTGAACAAAGACAGGAAGAAACAGGTTGTCTCCCAGACAAGAGGGAATGAAGCTATTTACCAGTCTCCAATGTGAATTAAGCATTATGGAATTAAACCGATGGAAGCCCTATTTACATCTGAATCAGCAGGGGGAAGGAAACCTTCCTGCTTCTTGAAGAAGGGTCAATGAATTTTGGGAAGACAACATGGCCTTTGCACCCCAGCAGGCAAGAGCAGCTTTGTTTGGGCCTACTTTTCAAAGAATGCATTTCAAAGGTTTACGGGGACTATAAAAAGAAAGGGGAGAGAACCCCATACTGGTCCGTCACTTGGGGGATTCAGGGGCCAGAGCTCCTGAATTCACAGAATGTTGGGTCCTTCAACCAAGGGGATGGAAGTCTCTGGGTACAACATGTATTGGAAGGACAGAACAGGTCATGCTGGTAGGGGAGGGGCACTATATGTGAAAGAAAGCATAGAAGTAAAAATCTTAAATGAACCATGGATAGAATAGCATCTCCATGGATAGTAATTCCATGCTCAAATAATAATATAGCAGTAGGGATATATTACTGACCACCTGACTGGGGTGAGGATAGTGAATGTGAAATGCTCAGGGAGATTAGAGAGGCTATTAAAATAAAAAAACTCAATAATGGTGGATTTCAACTATTCCCATATTGACTGCGTACATGTCACCTCAGGATAGGATGCAGAGATAAAGTTTCTTGACACCTTAAATGACTGCTTCTTGGAGCACCTCGTCCTGGAACCCACCAGAGGAGAGGCAATTCTTGATTTAGTCCTAAGTGGAGCACAGGATCTAGTCTAAGACGTGAATATAGCTGGACCACTTGATAATAGTGACCATAATATAATTAAATTTAACACCCCTGCGGCGAGAAAAACACCACAGCAGCCCAACACTGTAGCATTTAATTTCAGAAAGGGCAACTTCACAAAAATGAGGAAGTTAGTTAAACAGAAATTAAAAGGGACAGTCCCAAAAGTGAAATCCCTGCAAGCTGCATGGAAACTTTTTAAAGACGCCGTAATAGAGGCTCAACTTAAATGTATACCCCAAATTAAAAAACATAGTAAGAGAACCAAAAAAGTCAGATGCATAGATGAACATAATTTGTTGGGGGGAAAGTCAACATGGTTTTTGTATTCTTTGAGAGGGTCAACAAGCATGTGGACAAGGGGGATCCAGTGGATATAGTGTATTTGGATTTTCAGAAAGCCCTTAAAAAGGTCCCTCACCAAAGGCTCTTAAGCAAAATAAACTGTCATGGGATAAGAGAACAGGTCCTCTCATGCATTGATAACTTGTTAAAAGATAGGAAACAAAGTGTAGGAATAAATGGTCTGTTTTCAGAGTGGAAAGAGGTAAATAGTGGTGCCCCTCAGGAGTCTGTACTGGGCCCAGTCCTGTTCAACATATTCATAAATGATCTGGAAAAAAGAGTAAACCTTGAGGTGGTAAAATTTGCAGATGATACAAAACTATTTAAGATAGTTAAGTCCCAAGCAGACTGCAATGTGCTACAAAAGGATCTCAAAAAACGGGATGTCTGGGCTATAATATGGCAGATTAAATTCAATGTTGATAAATGCAAAGTAATGCACATTGGAAAACATAATCCCAACTATACATATAAAATGATGGGATCTAAATTAGCTGTTACCACTCAAGAAAGTGGAGTCATTGCGGATAGTTCTCTGAAAACATCCACTCAATGTGCAGCAGCAGTCAAAAAAGCAAACAGAATGTTGGGAACCATTAAGAAAGGAATAGATAATAAAACAGAAAATATCAGATTGCCTCTGTATAAATTCATGGTATGCCCACATCTTGAATACTGCATGCAGATATGGTTGTCCCATCATAAAAAAGATATATTGGAATTGGAAAAGGTTCAGAAAAGGGCAACAAAAATTATTAGGGGTATGGAACGGCTTCTGTATGAGGAGAGATTAATAAGACTGGGACTTTTCAGCTTGGAAAAGAGCTGACTAAGGGGGGATATGATAGAGGTCTATAAAATCATGACTGGTGTGGAGAAAGTAAAGAAGGAAGTGTTATTTACTCCTTCTCAAAAGACAAGAACTAGGGGTCACCAAATGAAATTAATAGGCAGCAGGTTTAAAACAAACAAAAGGAAGTATTTTTTCACACAACGCACAGTCAGTCTGTGGAACTCCTTGCCAGAGGATGTTGTGAAGGCCAAGACCATAAGAGGGTTCAAAAAAGAACTAGATAAATTCATGGAGGATAAGTCCATCAATGGCTATTGGCCAGGATGGGCAGGGATTGTGTCCCTAGCCTCTGTTTGCCAGAAGTTGGGAATGGGCGACAGTGGATGGATCACTTGATGATTACCTGTTCTGTTCATTCCCTCTGAGGCACCTGGCACTGGCCACTGTCGGAAGACAGGACTTTGGTCTGACCCAGTATGGCTGTTATGTTCTGGGAACTGACTATAGGTACGAAACCTGCTTAGGCAAAGAATGTAACTTGCTGAAGTTAAAGTATATTTTTAACTTTTGTTTGTAACAATTTCTTTACTCCTTATACTCAGTATCAATTACACCTATGACTTGTTCATTAAACTTGTTTTATTTTTACTATAAATTAATTCACTGCTGGGATTGAAATCAGAGTGTTTGCCAAATCCCAGTTATATTAATGAGCTGCAGTGTACTGTCTCTTTAAAAAGACCAACAAACATAACTTCAGTGAGTGTTCCAGGAGAGGGCTGGACAGTGCAGGGAGACGTCTCCAGGGAACTCAGGAGTTGAGGTACAAAATTTGCTTCCTGCAAGGTGAGGTTTGGACCAGCAGAGTATTGAAGACTTTGCTGGCAAGGGAGACAAGCTGATGTATCAGGGAGTTCTCACACAGCTTAGCAGTAGCAAAACTCTCACTTGCTGAGGCTGAGAGAGTGTCACAGTAACTCACAGTTCTGGGAACCTCAGCAGATTGTCACATTGGCAAATGATTTTGCGGAAATTTGGGACAGAGAGGATGTTGGGGTCACCCTGCAAGAAGTAACTAGGTGGTGGAAAGCAGGGGGTGTCCTGCATGCTTGTATGCTGGCTGTTGGTATCAGGGCTGTGAGCCACAGCAGTATAGCATTGAAGGTTCCCAGAGTTACAAGGCAGGTGGTGACAGCCCCTTACCATTTTGCACTGAACTCCAAAAATGTCACATCTGGCTTCAGCCTTCTCTATCTCTCTCTGGTTCAATCCCCTGCTTCACTCTCAAAGTCTCTCTCTTATCTACCCCAGAAGTGTGACTGGGTCACATGACCCACCCGACACATGCCTTTCTTTGGTTTTCCCTGCCTGGGGAGGTAAGTTGGCTGTGTCAGAGGTGGGGCTGAGACACATCTCCCCTTAAAGAACCAGCCACTCTGTGACAATGCATATATACCGCATCCTGTAGGTTTGTCATGCTCTATTTACAAACAGATCATCAGAGGATTTCAAAAAATTTAATGCAAATTAAAGGCTGATAAATAAACACAAAGTGCTTTGCCAGTCTAAACTAAGCTTCACAAGAACCCTGTCAGGGCTTGTCCAGAAGGCAAGTTACTTTGTGGCAAGCCCAGGTGTGAATCTACAGTATGCCAGCTTGCTATGTAGTAACATAATGGGTGGACCTGCTACAACACAACACAGTAAAAGTCCTGGAGCATGGCTTAGCATTACTACTTGACAGCATAATATGCTAAGCTGCGCTCTAGGACTTTCACTGCACTATAGCAGTAGTTGCATAGCAAGCTGGTGCATTGTACACTCACACCCTGGCTTGCCATGCAGTAACTCTCCATCCTGACAAGCTCTTAGGTACACAAGTAATACACATTTTCTAGATGGACAAATTGAAGCATAGAGAGGGTAAGTGATGTCCGTAAGGGCATAATGGGAGTGTGTGGTAGAACTGGGAATAGAACGCTGGAGTCCCAGTTCCCTGTCCTCTGATCGAACCACCAGACAACACTGCCTGCCTAAATAAGGAGCTTTGGTTAACCTGAAGTACAGCATAAGTTCCAATTTGTGGTATATGTATTCTTATAAATAGCAAGCCTGTCTGGTTCCCAATATTGAAAATATTGGTTCCATATTGAATACTTATGAGTATTGGTCCTTTTGGTTAAGATTGTCTCTTTCTTGCTGGCATTTGGTATTAAGCTTTAATCCTTGACCCAAATGATATGATTCCTTTGCTTATTCCTGAAAGCATAATCTTCAACCTCAGGCACTAATAAGCCAGTGATGTCCGTTTAAAAACCAAAAACAATTTGTCTATAACATTCAGCAAACAAACTTCCAAATATGCTGTAATGTTTGCCTATGATTGTTGCTGGAATTCCTGTAATCTTGCTGACCACATATTTTTGTACTGGGGACAGGAGGCACCACAAGAGCAGATGAGAAAGGTTTCCTCATTTATGAATGACTGGGACACAACTTAGTTTAATCATTATCTATATACCGTCATAAATGCTATGTGTATAAATAAAGCAATAAGCCACAACAATTAGTAGCCATTACTAGGCTACTAACACATATTGCTGTTGTTTAGAACCTCATGCTTTCAGCTACATAGGAAGTACGCAAATAGCACAACAGTGCATGCTCTAATATAGTTAATTGCCATTAGAGTATGACTCCTTTAAAAAAACAATTAAAATTATTTTGATTTGTACTAAACTAAACACACACAAAACAGTGTGTCCATCAGACTCTGCATGCTCTTGGCACTCATTTAGAATGTAAAAGGAATCAAAAAAGTTGTCCCGTTACTCCCAATACTACATTCCACTGCATCAAAAGTATAGACAAAAAAACCTTCCCCCCAAGCTCAAACTCTCACAAATCTCCATCCTCCCGAAAAGTAAGAGATAAGAGGGTCTTTTGTATTACATATACTTCCATGATGAAAGCAAAGAAACTCCACTCCAAACCGCAGCTACAGTTGCAGATACAGGTATGTGTGCATGCACGTGTGCATGGTCAGAGACTCCCCTTTCTATGCCCACCATGTTGTCTCCTTCCCTCTCCAACTAAAGGGAAAGAATGCTGTTGTGCAGGGAGCCCTAATCCCCTTTCCATCTGCTTTCAGTCCGCGAGCTGCCTCTAGCTGAGCTGGCTCTTCCGCTCTGGTGCCCTCTCTGGTAGCGGGAGAGGACCTGGAAAGCTCAGCAGAAAAGCCTGCTCAGCTATAGTTAGTGAGACCACAGTAGAGTGGCCCTAGTGCCATCAGTGGTACCTTGGGCAGCAATTTGGCATTCTTCCACACTCTGTCAGATTTCTCTACCTGCAAAGTTAGGAATAATGGGGGTGCATGTTCCTCAGGCCACATGTCCCTGGTCTGGGTATACTTAGGAGGGAGGAGAGAATTCCATGGCTAGAAGATCTACCACTGCATAACAAACAGCGGTATGCTATTCTGTTGCAACACCTATGTGCACTTTATAAAGTAAATAGACTAATGTTTGCAAGCAAATAAGATCTGGAATGGCACAGAAGTGTAATGGAAGACAGCCTTTAACCTATAGATCATTAGTTAAGCCATCCCTGTACTGTCAATGTTTTTTCACTATCTGACTGGCAGAATAAAGAGTGATCTACATAAAATGAGTTGTTCTCTATCCAGTCACAGTGTCTAAATTACACCTACCATTGACACTAGCTGGAGCCCTTGTTGGAAGCCTCAAAAGGGAGGCCAGGGATTGAATGATCTGTAGAACTCTCTTACTCTGGAACAAATTCTGTCCTTGGCAGGTTGGGATACCAGAAGCTTTCACTGACCTTAGAACACAGGCAGCATGGGCAAACAGAGGATTTTGGATTTAGTCAGGTCAGTCCAGTACTTTTCAGCAGCACAAAGTTTACTTACAAAATTTAAAAGCAGCAAGTGAAAACTGCAGAAGCTAGAATATATTTTATAAATACCTACATATTTATTAAAGAAAACAGACAGGATTTTGAAAGCATTTTATTCTTTTGCAGCATCTATTAATACTGAATTTGCTGAGGGTTTGTTTTTGTTTTTTTAATCAGCCTCTTCAACAAGCCTAAGCTGTGCAGAGGACCTTACCAAATGTAGCTATTTTAAGCACAATCCTGCTGCAGTAACACAGCTGGGATTTACGGTTTTAAAAACATTTGTTTCCTGCTCTTGATGTCAGAGAGAGCAGACTTGACAAGCCAATGGTGGACAATGCCAATTTAAATGCTACAAGTACAATGAAGCTTGAAAACAGATACTGTGCTAACCAATTTTACTTTAGGACATGATGGCTTATATTAGAGCTTATCTCTTCATTATTGCTCCAATCAGCAGTAAAGACAGCAACAGTCCATAAAGACAAAAAAATCCAACTAGCAATCAAAAGTGTATGTTATGTAACACAAACAACCCCAGTGTTTCCCCCAGGAATTGAAATTAGGGGGGGTGTTCGAATGTACAGGAGAGGCGGTCAGGGCTGATGAAGGGTGAGACTGTGAGGTGGAGGTGGGCTGTATGGCACCATAGTAAAAACTGAAAAATGTTTCATGACCATTTTATTAGATTTAACTCATGTTTTGAAATCATCACACAAATTAAAGTTGGCTACTTAAGCATTCTATGAAGCACGACATCTACATTCTTCCTGGTTTCTTGTTATAATTTTGTACAACTATGTTAATGAACTTCTTGAATGCAGTGCATTCATCTTTGGTGGCTTCTCGTGTGTCAGGTACTTCCATTCCTTCAATTGATATGCTCATTAGTTCATTCACATGATCAGGCAGAAGGCGACTTCTTTCAGAACACAAAATTTTATTCAATGATGGAAAAGAATGCTCAACTGTAGCTGTTGTGACTGGGACTGACTTTTTCAACTGTCGAGTCTTACACTGTTGTACCATATGCTTCTAAGCAGTCAGTTGAGTTTCTTGCAGAAAGATAGTGAGCATTTGCTGGTCTTGTTCAGAACCAGTGTTCAACTTCAGGATGAACAAGTGACAATACACTTGACATTGGCCTCCAGTTTGTAGTGTGTGGAATCTCTTGCTTAAATAGAAAGTATGATGCCACAGCCATGTTTGTTCGCATATCTCTTGAGGTTCCACCGAACTCGCAGTGATTTCAGCTGAGCTCTCAGTGGGGGAACCTCGCTGCTAGTGCAAACTGGGCCCCTTCTTCCACTTAGCAGGGCCGCTCAGCGGATTCAGGGGGCCTGGGGCAAAGCAATTTCAGGGGCCCCTTCCATAAAAAAAGGTGCAATACTATAGAATACTATATTCTCATGGGGGCTTTTGGGGGCCCTGGGGCCTGGGGCAAATTGCCCCACTTGCCCCCCCTCTGGGCCCCCACTTAGGGTAGGTCTACACTTACCGCACGGGTCGACGCGGTGAGTTCGACTTCTCGGAGTTCGAACTATTGCGTCTAATCTAGACGCGATAGTTCGAACTCCCCGTGCGCTCCGGTCGACTCCAGAACTCCACCACTGCAAACGGTGGCGGAGTCGACCTTGGAGCCACGGACTTTGATCCCGCGGCGTCTGGATGGGTAAGTAGTTCGAACTAGGGTACTTCGAGTTCAGCTACGCTATTCGCGTAGCTGAACTTGCGTCCCCTAGTTCGACCCCCGCCCTTAGTGTAGACCAGGCCTTAGACCTGATTATCAGTGATTTCAGCTGTAGTGGTCACTTAACAAAACAAAAGACTATCTATGGAGCCTAATCAGCTCTGTCTTTAAACAGTGGAAAGGGGCAGGTCAAATAGTACCTGTGACTCAGGCAGACCATCAAGCAAAACACCTGTCCCCACCCTCTCTCTTGATGCTCTCAATCAGCACAGGCTAATTACAGTTCTATTGCCCTTTACTTGTACAATAAGAATAACAACATTTCATTCCGACCTCCCTCACCCCCCGGCATTCAAGTGATTTGTAACCCAACCCCAGCCAAAATCTATCACTTGGGCAACACAGATCTGTTTGCCAGATACCTAGGTAGATTAGGTGTGAATGTAAATAAAATCTGGTCCTGAAGCCTTTCCCCCAGCCCCCAGCTCATCACTTGCTGTCAGGGAGAGCTCATTTAGACTTTGCTTACAAATCATAACTTGGCCAACATCACCGAAATGAATGCACTGGCATCGTCATAAAAACAAAAGCTGTATAAGGAAGCTAGTCTACGTTCGTACTTTTCAAATCTATTATACTTTTTCAGATGCATGTATTTTATCATACACTTTATATGCTTTTAAAGTATGTATTAATGTTTCAATTTCAATTCAAATTTCCAAACAATCACTAAATTGGCAACATTGCACGTAACTAATTCACAAAACTGGGGAGGGGGGGTGTTTGGGGAAATGTTGGTGGGCCGTAGGGGATGTGTGTAGGGAAATCCCTGAACCATTCTAAACATAGAAGGCTTCAGGTTGTGTGGACACATTTTCATCTTGCCCATTTCAGAAACAGAGGCAAAGGATTTCCCCACCCCTCTTCACTGGGACAGCCCTGGATTCTTTTTGGATTTCCTTTCTAGTAAGTACTGAGAAGTACAGGAAAGTGAATGTAGTGAGTGCAGGACAACTTTTAGTTTGGCAATTCATGACTGGAATCAAGCCATGTCAGTTCAGCCATGGTCTCAGCAGCCAGATTAGTTTTAGATCATGCAGACTTCAGATTTGGATATTGGACCAGTGATGTCTATTGTGCTTGGACAGTTCTAGTTTAATGTGCCTAAGTACACTTTGCATGATCTTACTGGCCCCAATGAAGGGATCTGGTAAGTCAGACATATGTTAACAATTGGTAAACAGACAATTACAAAATATGTAATTAACCAATAACCAGAGTCCCAAAGGTGGACTGTCATAATAGCTATCCTGCCCTTCAACATATTTTTGTTGTTAAAAAAATCATTTAAAAAGATTACATGGGAAAATATCATGAAAGAATAAAAAGCAAGTATCTTGAACTCATCTTGATATCCCCAGATAATTTTGCATGCCATGTAATCATATACTGATCTCTGGCCACTGTAATACTCTACGCATTTTACAACAGGGAGAGGCAAGCTGCAGTACTGAGCCACGAATCTCAATGTCCTTGTGTCAAAAAGGAAATGGAAAAGTATAATTTAACATGATTTCTTTAATCCTGAAAGCAGGACCTCATTCTCTCCTCTTCCCAGGCGGAAGCAGGAGGAGCAACCATTCTCACTGCCAGATCCTTGCACCACATCAAGGCATCATCTTACCTAGCTAGCCCCTAGCAACCTAACTTCTACACCTTTGTTAAAAAAGAACTCCTATTTGAAAATATATTGCATAATAAATAAATAATAAATGTAAAGGTAAATAAATGTAAGCATAATAAAGCTCAAATATAGGGCAACAATATTCCTGTAAGTTCATCATAGGGACAGAACTATTTAAGGGGTGTAATTGGGACAGTGGTAAGAGAAAACCCAACAATGCAGAATAGATGGTAAATCTATTCTGTTCACACTGTAGAGGGGTGTAGTAAACAAAGGAAATAAACTTGAAACCCATTGTTACTATTACCTAGTATGAGAAAGCCATTGCAGGCAAGTCCATCTGTCTTTTTCTTCCAAGACATTTCAGGAACAAGAAATATGAATTATAAGAATTTTTCCCAGCAAAGCATCAGCAGTTTGAATGTCAACGGCACTCTACATGAGCATGGGGTTTGCCTTCTCAGAGCTCAGTGCAAGAGTAGGACTAAACTGTAAGCTTTTTGAGCGAGAGACCATGTGACAGAGGCTTAAGCCCCTCACTGATATGGAAGGGGCTAGGGAGGCTTTGTGTACTAAGGTAAGTCTGCTCATGCCAGTCACACATGATAGGGAGGACAGCTTGAAAGGAGGAAGTTGCAGTAAGAAGTGGTTAGAGGAGCTCCAGAAGAGGAATTCCTCATCCCCACCTCATGGATCCTGCAGCCTTACAAAGGAGTTCAGTGCACCCTAAAGTCAGCTTGTACCTTACAAAGCAAGCCAGACTGGAAGGGGACAAACTGAAGGGGCTACGCTGACAGAGAGACCCCAAGTAATATGGTTATGTATGAACCCCTGAAGTAAGGCGGTGCCATGAACCTTCGGTCTTGTCTGTAGGCCCTAAAAGGAGCTTACTGGACATTTATTTGTTTTGTTTCTTTTTCCACTGGTGAGACTCATTTACAGACCATGTCAATTATGTTTGTACAGCACCCAGCACAAGGTCTTTTAGTTTGCTTGGGGCCTCTGGTACCTTAGTAAAGTAATAAATAATAATGTGGTTCATTAATGCTTTAATTTTACTAGTCTACAGCTATATTGTCCAACTGTATTTTCCATTTATTGTTGCTCTGCTGTACATGGTGCATACGTTTAAAGCCATTCCCTCAATCTATTCTGTTGAGTGCTTCCTTCTCGAATTATACTCTAGTTCCCCCAGTATCAGTACCATACACTCCTCTACATGGAACATCACTGAATCACTTCATCCATCCTAATCAGTTTGAATTATTTGCTCTTACATTTGCTGTTCATTAAATCAGTATTAGCAGTGAATCTTACCTCTTTCAATTTTCTGCCAGTCTAGAGATCATTAATATAAAAGTTTAAAAACAGACTTTTGCAATTCCCTACTTTCAACCTCTTTGCACAATGAATATTCCCTTTTATTGGTACCTTCCATTTTTTGTCTCCAAGTCAACACTGTATTAATTCTCTTTCAATAGTTCTGCTTCTTAGCAGGATTTAGCCCTGGGAAGATCTGTGTGGATAGCTTTAATACTGGTACAACACACCAAATATTTACTTTTATTAATAAGTATTCATATCTTGCAGAATTATCCCTTTCCTCTTAAATAACTCAAACACTCTATGAACTTAATAAGGAATCATTTCACTCACCGCTGAAATGCAGCTAACTCTGGAATGGAACACAGCACAGCAATTGTTTAACACAATCCTGGCCTTTTAAAATTCCTGTTGTGCCTTGCAGGAAGAGAATGCCCCAGGAGGGAATCACAAGAGTCAGTGTTGTTCAAGGAAATCCTAGCTGTAAGACAGGAAATTTCCTTTGTGACAAGAGGAATTGAGAAGGGTCAGAAATGCAGCTTAGGAATGCTGTGCCAGTTTAGGACAGAATACTACTGTATTCAGTTGAAACAACAAGGGGAATTAATGTAAACAGAATGTAATTACCTCAGCTGCGATTTGACCAGTTGTAACACACCCAAGTATTAGAATAAATGCCATGGCATTTTTAATGATCACAAGTGGTCAGGGCCTTGGCTTTGTCTAATCCAAAAATCATGATGGTTGATTCTTTTATCACTTACTCCAAACAGATGTTATTCGAGGGGAATCAGGTCCATGACAACGTCATGCTGGGGCACTGGTTTAGCACTGACTTAGAAGGATGAGCACCAGCTGTTAAACCACCACCACCACTTCCTGTAGCACGTGGATTTCCTTAGAAGTCTCCTGTTCAAATTCTACTCAGGTCTAAACCTGCTTAAACCCATGAGAACTAACATGATCATGGCCTGGTGTTTAGTGGCTAAAAATTATATCACCTTATTTTCCACAAACAGAATCCTGCCTGATAAGGGTGTAATAATTTTTGAATCCCCTCAAGCCTCTCATAAATATGGGAAGTAGATTAACCACCCTTCTTAGACCTGATTTGTTTCTGAATTACAAAAATAATCAAGAAAAGTTGACAAAAAGGTTTCTTGGAACATCTTAAAGAGTTCTGCAAGTTATTGCATCTGAACTTGGTACTTTGTTCTGAGCTAATAGTTCTATCAAATTATCTGCTTTGACACCAGGGAAAAGCAGTTAACTTTGCTTCTCCTTTCCCTGTAAATGCATCCCAGTCTCTGGGATTTTCTTATGTCAATATACAAGTGAAGGAGTTTTTCAAGTGTTTTCATGGAAAAAGCAAATCTATTTTTACAAAAATACCCCAAACAGTTTACTTTGCTGCAATTTAAAAACAATTATGTATATGTCTGAAAAGTAAATCCGTGGTTTGTCAAAGATGACAGCTTGCCAGAGCTGGAAAGTGAATCCTCTAGTTATCCACAGGACACCATGGGCAGTAGCTGTGTAGCTGCTTCACAGCATTCCAACAACGTGTCTCACTGCTGAAAAGCAGCGAGGATTGCTCCATTTTCCGTGTCCATCAAATCTCTGCTAAAAATACTTATGATTAAAACTCAAACTATTGATGTAAGTCTCTTTCAGCCAGCTGGAATCCATATTGTTCTAGGGACATTTTCCATCTCTACTAGAACTTAGAATTTACTGTGCATTGGCACCTGCCTTTAGAGACACATGTGCTGGTACAGGTACAGGAGTAGATAGACGAGTGCAAGATATATATAGCTAAGAGTTATCTGAACTATAGAGGAATTGGGAATTACATCAGTTCCCACAGTCCTTAAGGCAAAAATCCTGTTTACTTCAGTGGGAGTTTTGCCTAAATAAAGATTGCAGGTTCTGGAGCAGGAGTGGGCAAACTTTTTGGCCCAAGGTCCACATCTGGGTATGGAAATTGTACGGCGGGCCATGAATGCTCATGAAATTGGGGGTTGGGTGTGGGAGGGGGTGAGGGCTCTGGTTGGGGGTGTGGGCTCTGGGGTGGGGCTGGTACTGAGGGGTTCTCAGTAGAGGAGGGGAATCAGATCTGGGGCAGGGGGTTGGGGTGTGGAAGGCGGTCGGGGTGCAGACTCCAGGTGGTGCTTCCTCAAGGAGCTCCCAGAAGCAGCAACATGTTCCCCCTCCGGCTCCTATGTTCCCGGCCAATGGGAGGTGTGGGGGCAGTGCTTGGGGCAGGTGCAGCATATGGAGCCCGCTGGCTGCCCCTACACATAGGACCCGGAAGGTGGACATGCTGCTACTTCCAGGAGCCACACAGAGTGGGGCAAGCCACCGACCCTGCTCCCCAGCTGGAGCGGGGCAAGCCCCAGACCCCGCTCCCTGGCGGGTGCTTGAGGACCAGATTAAAATGTCTGGAGGGCTGGATGCGGCCCCCAGGCTGTAGTTTGCTCACCTCTGATCTGGAGTGTTTTACATAAAAACCACATCATTTGAGTTGGGGTACACAGAATTTCAACTGTTGCAAGAGCAAGAAATTAGAGTCTCACTTTGGTGTTTTCTGAGTAGTGCTTGTTAACTCTCCACAGCGGGTCAAAGAAGTAAGTCTTGTATGAAGTTTCCATTATCCCTCCTCACAGGAAGTAGAATTAAGCCATCAATATCTAGAAATATATTTCTTATAGTGAAAAACATGGTGATCACTCAAAGCTTCTGTCATTTCCTTTCTAGTCTGTGTGTCAGCTACCGGATTTCTTTTTTTACAAGTGATGAAGAATGATTGTAGGATTTTTCCTGTTGGTGCCATTTGAGAAGGGATGCACCTGAGATTAGTTTTGATTTATAGTTTGTTTATCATTTGTTTATTTCCGCCCCCAATCCTGCAATCTGATCCATTTAGGCAAAACTGAAAGCCTTCACTGCACATTGCTGAGTGTGGTAGAACTCCACACTAGCAGGTCTGGGCAATCAATGAAACTCGCCAAGGCCCCATTGCGCAGATCAGATTGCAGGGTCCAGGTCTCATATTATCTGTAAAGTCATTCAAACTCCAGAGAAGCCATTTAACTGCAAAGTAGTGGGAATAATGCAGTAGATGGGATGTTATTGATTATAGCAGAATGAGCAATAATGCAGGTTGAAAGAATTAGAAGTATGAAATTGCTTAATCTTCTTGCTTTCTGCTCGGGTTTTATGACACTACTGAGCACATACACGTATTCATTTGCAAGAGACACACCATTATAGCATTTAGCTCCTGCTAGGTTCCCACTGCAGTAACACATTGACTTGTGTGTATGATGCTTCCTTCCACTGGATGGGGGTGTGTGTTAGACCTGCTTATGGCTTCCTTCTGCTACAAGAGCTGAAGCAGCTGCTGTTTAAGCTGTTTGGGCAGAGGACTGTGCTTTTGGAGTTGAAAGTCCCAACTTATATTTCTGAAGCATCATATAAGCAGTGAGCTGAGGAGTTGGGGTCGGGGTGGGCTTGTTCAGTCTGGTTCTCAGTGGACCTTTGTATAGTTCACAAAACCTGACACACTCAGCTGATTCTGCTTTAAAGGGGCTCAGAGCATGAACTCAGAGAGCTGTGTTGGGATGTCAGGGTTTAAGGCCAGAAGGGACCACCAGATCATCTAGTTTGACCTCCTGTATATCACAGGCCACCAACACCACCCACCAGCACACTAAACCCAATAACCAAAAATAGACTGCCATATTACAGTCCACAGGAAACTCAATTATTATGTGCTGTAGGCAGAGAATAGGAGAGGCAGAGGTGCATCAGTGCCCAAGGCCCCCTCACAGTGGCAGAGAAATGATTGAGACATATCTAAACAGTCCCTGCAAGCGACCTGCATTCTATGCTGCAGAGGAAGGCAGAGGATCCCACATATGGTGATCAGTTAGACTCTGAATATGTGAGCAAGAACCAGAATACACTGTGGGGCGGGGGGGGGGGGCATCCCTTCTTGACCTTCACAGGGGGCCAGCTGAAACCCTGAGACATGAGCTTTTAGGAACATAAAACAAACTGGAAGTGAGCCCAAGGGCTGTTAACGCCTGCCCCATATCATCACAAGCAACCCTATCATTGCACTCATAAATTGCACATTTAAATTTGTCTCGCTTTCTCTTAATTAAGTTGTTTACCCCCACAAACCCTACTGTGAGTCTGTTCCAAAACCTCATCCCGGTGAGAAACCTTCTAAATTTCCGGCCCAAGTTAGTTCATGGCCAGTTTATTTCCATATGTTCTTGGTGCTTATAAAGTGCCTGGCTCTAGTAATTGTTATTAGTCCCTCTTTCTACACAAAATGCTAAAGTTAAAAAAACCCAAATCCCACACACAACATTGCAAGATATGGGTGGTAGGTGAAATAGTGTCAAATATGCTCATTGCATATCCTGACATTGTTTGTCTAACAAACATACACACAAAGTAGAGACCCAGAATACAAAGCTCATTTACAGAAAGTCACATTGTGCTGGGTAAGTTGCCAATTTATGTCTGTTAGGACAAAAAAAAAATTAAATTAATTGAGGACCCATAAAGTGGGATGCTTCAGCAAGTGAACTATTTATCTATAGCTTTTCCTGAGGAAGGTTAATAAAACCTCATCCAGAGAGACCAGTTAGTCATTCTCAGTAAAAAAGGATACCAATTCTATGGAAGTATTAAGTTATTATTAAATAGTTCACAGTTCTCCACTGAGGAGTGTCACTATTTTTTTTAATTCAGGTCTCAAGAGAAAAATGGGTCATGGGCACAAAGAATTCTGGGAGCTTTTTACAAGGTTACTGCATGTTTTCTCTCTGCTCTTTTCTTAAGCATTAGACATTTTACTCACCAGCTGTGTAAAAGGCCCTTTTACATAGTACCTCTGACGGAAGGACCCTTCCATATTAGTAGCCAATTACAAATATAAAATCAATAAGTTCACATGCCTGGAACGGTTATACAGTACAGTAGAACCTGAGAGTTATGAACATCTTGGGAATGGAGTTTGTTCGTAACTCCGAAATGTCGTAATTCTGAACAAAACGTTATGGTTGTTCTTTCAAAAGTTTACCACTGAACATTGACTTAATACAGCTTTGAAACTTTACTATGGAGAAGAAAAATGCTGCTTTTAACCATATTAATCTAAATGAAACAAATACAGGACATTTCTTTACCTTGTCAAATCTTTTTTTTAAAATTTCCCTTTTTTCAGTAGTTTACAATTAACACAGCACTGTTCTGTATTTGCTTTTTGGGGCGGGGAGAGGAGGGAGGAGTGTCTCTGCTGCTGACTGATTGTGGTTCCAAATGAGGTGTGTGGTTGACCAGTCAGTTTGTAACTCTGAGGTTCTACTGTACTCTGTAATTGAAAATATTATAATAGGAAGTAGCCTGGAATCCTAGACTTGATGCAAAAAATTGTTTATTGACAAAAGTAAAAAAGAGGAAAAATGTCACTGAAATTTGGTGACTAACAGAAATATTAATGCTTTTTAGGTGATGAAATGCATTGGTATCCTTTAAACTGGGACAACATGGTAGATGACCTTTATCCCCATTAGCAGAAATTCCAGCTGATGGCCCTGATCCAGCAAGGTACTTGAACATGTGAATAGTTACATCGGCTTCAGTTGGATTTTTCTTGTGCTTAAAGATAAGCACATGCTTAAATGATGTGCTAGATTGTGGCCTGCTAGAAGACCCCATTTCAACAATAGTGCTGTTCCCCAGGAAGATGCAAAGGTTAGAATAGCATGTTACTGACAACGTCCATGGAGCTGGAAAGTGGCAATGAGCCTACTGCTTACCCAGTGCCAGTGGCTGCAACCCATACCATACAATCACCCTGTGAGGCTCTGACAGGACACAATAAACTTGCCTCCATCGGGAGACTCTTCCACAGTACAGTAAAGAATCTCAACTGTCCTTAATGTGCTTCTCCACCCCCATGTCCCTGTGCTTAAAGACACACACTGACACGTTCCTTCCTATAACCTTAACAGTCTTGTGGACGGTCATCATAGTAAGATGTGTGGTTAATAAGGGCTTATTTTAGATGCTGGCTATGGTCTTACAGGCTCTATAGATTAAGCCAGAGTAAAAGAAAGAGCTCCACACTGCTGTTGCAGAAATTTACTTTTGGGAAGGTTAGACTCTGGTAAGTAGGGGTAACAAAGAGCCAGACCAAATGAAATCTGGGTGAATCACACTCATGTGCACAGCAGCAACATTTGTTCTGTAAGCATTTGTCTACGATTTTGGTGCATCCATTAACGGTTTGTTTTTGCAAACAAAATTTTTGTTTCATGAACTCTTTGAACAAAGACCTGTGAGGCCATCACAAAGACAGACATGCTGAGAGGCAAGGGACGCAATGGCTCAAATTCCTGTGCCATTCACTTACGACATCAGTGCAGGAGATCCCTTACATCCCTAAGAATTAGAGTGGACAGTGTCAATCAAGTTCCTACCAGAAGTCAAAATGTCATATCCTTGATGGCACATGGATACCAAACACCAGCAGAATGATCCAGCTGCTCCTGGGGCCATCAGTTGCTCCTTCTCCTCAGCCTCTCGTCTTATCTGATAACTACATCCCAACCTCTGGCATACTCTGAGCTACTGGTGCTCCTTCAGATATAGTTCCAGCCACCATTGTCTCTGCTGGGATGCCCCAAGCAGTTGACACAAGAATGCAGCTACATCAAAAAATCTGTAACAACACTGATCTGTAACAACACTGTCCCTTTGAGGATGACAAAATGTGCCCCTGCTGGGCTGACTAAATCTGCCACAGGTGAAGAGGATGTACAGGCACTGAGCTTCCTTTGCCATGTCCTGCTTCTTTGGAAGTCAGACTAGATGACAACAACAGTCCCTTCTAGCCTTATAATCTATAGATCTATGAACCATCCATATGGACATTATCAAAAACCAACATGAATGGAAAATATTAGATCTGAGCAGACTGCTGTTATTGATTACTCTGTCTCCCAGGATTCCTGTTGCTATACCTACAACTGAACAAAATTGGTTCATACATACATGTCTCTGATGTCTCTGATAATAAAACATGATACAGACTAACCAAACTAACCTTTGATATTTTCATGTAAGTGTTATAGATGAATGATCTGAACCTGGGTTTGAATATAGAGAGATATTAATTCTGTATTTACTAATTATTATAGGGTAGCACAATGAATCTTAATGAAGCACAGGGAATAATTGCCACCAGTATGGCAATTGTCAAATCAGGAATTGGTAAAGTACTTCTGTGGACAGTATATGGCCGTAAATGAGACCTAGTCAATGCATGTGCTATATAATTAAAAGTTAGGAACAGTAGTAGTTGTTGCTGCTGACAGGATAAAACCATTTGTTATTAAATCAATAAGGCTGTCTAAGAGTTTTTGTTTTTTTCCACTCTCAAGGGGACATTAGGGTGTGTTTAAGGTTGTTTGTATGATCTTAACTGTGAATTTTCTCATTTTCAAGCATTTGTGGGGGGGGTATTTAAAATTTCTTGGCTTTTGATTTCTTTTAAATCAAACTACTAAATGTTGTGATTTTTTTTTTAAATCTCAACTCAATTTCCTAATGATTAATTCCAGTATCTTCACAGGGCCTTTAATACTCAAGCCACTGAGATGTGATTACAGCCCCAATTCCAGCTTATTGCCTGTTTTATTTGTTTTGCCTGGGAGATACGCTCCTCTAGCTCTCCTGAAGTCTGCTGAGCAAACCTCACTTTTTGTGATTTCAGGCTTGGCAGACCTGGTGGTGTGATGTTCCAATGGAGCTTGGTGATATTTGTCTCACATCATTACCATGTTACAAAGAGACCATGTCCCAGATACTATCACCAGAATCTAGGTAGAAGGTACTAGTAGGGAAAGGCTGCAGTCTCCAACCCTATTGCACTGATGAGCTTCCAGAGTGCTCTCTCTTTCTTCATTGGATTGGTATCCTCCATCCATCTATGTTCTGGCAATGGGTTCCCAGAACACAGGTTCTTTAGCATTGATGTCTTTAAAATAATTGTTGTGTGTCATGACACAGTTTGAATTCATATCACTAGAAACCAAGTATATATAAGTTTGTTCTCCCCTTTCCTGATTAGTGTTCTTGGGGGTGTCTGTGATGTGTCATTACAGATGAACTATAATTGAATGTGGCCAAGAGTAATGGTTTCAACAGATGTTTTGCAAAGTCTATTACCTAATCACCCAGCACTGAAAAAATAGATTAACATGGTGTCTACTCTCTCAGGCCCACGGATATTTTTATGGAATATGGCATTATAATAAAATTCCCTAGACTTCAGCTTAATCTGAAAAACTCATTAAAGAGAGATTCAATACACTCTGGAGTTTTATATAGACACTTTAAAGGTAAATGTGTACCATATTTCTGTGGCTTTTTTCCTGATCACTTACTTTGTAAGACATTTTATTTTATAAAGTTTGTACTGGATGAAATAAAAAAAAGATGGCTCAGAATTAATTTGGGCTGTGAAGGCCATGGACTTCTGTGTCTTTGGTATGTGAGGGGGTGGGAGAAAAGGGTCAGGAGATATAAAGACATCTGAATGAGAGCTTCCTATGAAAAGAAATTAGAGCTGGATTTTCAAAAAGTGCTCATTGTCCTAACGCTGCTCCCATTGACTTTTGAAAAGCCCACCCTTAATTTACAGTTGTAAGCCCATTTAATGATAATGTCTTTCACCCACCCCACATCCTCCGACTCCAGGGATCTCCCTTCTTCCAAGCATCAAAGTTACTTCCCCATGGTGACCCTTCTTTTGGCTAACAGCTGAGCCCAGCTCCCTCTGCAGTCTGTTGGCTAGTGGGGTGATTCACTTGAAAGTAATTCAAGGAAGTTTCTCCTCAAAAGAGGTTAGATGTGCCACTTCCACTGTGCTGCTAGCCTGCCAAGTTAAGGGACTGAGTGCAGAGCCTAAATTCTGATCCCTCTGTGTGTGTGTTGTACTGAAAACTTAACGCACATGTATTTCACCATATATGACCATACCGCTACAACCAAAATTGTCCAATGCTTGGTGGAACAGGAGTTGATTCAAGCTGAACCAGAGCAAGACAGAGGTGATTCTGGTGGCCAGAGAAAAGTACACTGAAAAATTTGCAGCCAATGTGCAGTTTTCCTTTGGTTAAAGACACACACCTACAACTGGTCAATACAGGCTTTTAGGAGCACTCCCGGATTCCATGCTCAACTCTCACAAAGCAGCATCCATAAGTAACACTTCCCAAAGACTCCGTTGCATCCTGACAAGCATTTGTCACTTCTTATCTGAACTACAGCAATGGGTTATACCTGGGCATGAAGCCATCAGCCCTTAGGAAACTCCTGCCCTTGTACAAAAACACCACAGCACATTTCCTCAGGGATAATGCAAGCATATCAGATTTGTCCTCTGCTCTCTACACTGGCTTCCTGTAGAATACTGAGCCAAGCTCAGCATCTGTGGTTTTATCTTCAAGGCTCGCCCTGCCTATGCCCAGGATATCTATAAGATCATCTAAAGCTCCAGGATGAAGGCTGTGGTCAACAACTTCACTCCTCTGGTGCAATGGAACTTTCTACAATGAGGATAAAGCTCTTCTGCATGGGAGGCAGAGCTTTTTCAGAGGCCAGACCCAGACTGTGTAATGAACTGTCTGCGGAACTAACGACCATCACAAGCCTCACTGCCTTCCACTGCAAGAGCAAAGCACATTTCTTTGACCTTGCCTGTTGTAATATTAACACACAGCAATATGTACCCAAGAACCACCTCTTTCCTCCCCCACCCTCCCCAAATGTCAGCAGAACACTGCACTGCAACACACTATTATAACCCTGGGGAGAAGAGAGAAAAAAACCATACACATGACAGACATTAATCATGTCACTAAATGCACTATTGGGAAGGCGCTCAGATACTCTACTGCTGAGGGCAATATAAGAACCTGTGCTGAATAGAATTATTCTGAAGCAGATATTAGAGGCAATAGAGTGGTAACGCTTAAAGACTTGCCAAACCTCTTATTCTAGTATTTTTGGAGGTATTTGAGAGTTGAATTTGGCCCCTCTGTGTCTTAATAGTTGGGAACACTATTGGTTTTGGTTTACAGTGTTTGTGCTTAAAAACTTACCTACTGCCTTAGCTAACTGAATAATGCTACCTCGGTATTTGAATTATTCTTCATTTATTCCCTGTAGTAACGGGAATACTAAGTTAAGGAAATGTTTTTAGTTTTTTCATAGGTCAGCACTGTGTTTGATTTTTATTGGGATTGCACCCATGCAGAATTTGGCCCAAAGAGAATTAAATTGTCTTAGGAGGCCACATCTTTATTTTAACTCTATGTGTAGTCTTAACAACAACTTCATAATTTGCAGTGCACTCTTAGGGAACATTTAAAAATAGCAAATAACATTGCACCATACTAAGTGGCTGCAAAACAATTTCTGAGTTGCTCTCACTTCAGTCCAGCCTCCAACTGTGTTTAAAAATAAAATATTTGGTTAGCTTGTTGTGTCATCTAGGATAGCAAACGGCATTCTTGTTTCATGACCTTTAAAACATTTGACTAACTGTGAAAAGATTCTAGAAGAAAGAGAATCTTGGTACCCTAGAGATGTTGTTCCTCACTATCTGAAAAGCAAAGCAGCCAGGCTGAGGCTCCTCCTTCTGAACCAAGTAATGGAAAAATGATGTAAGAATTCCAGTGTCTGAATAAATATGTGCCCTCTGACCTTTAATCCCCTAGGAACCAAAACATTCAAAGTCAGACAAAAATAGTAAAACCTTTACATTGCTGAGGGATAATGGTACTGCTAGCAGATAATTAGCTAAATCCCATTAATATCAGGGGATTGGGCAGCGATTAGGAAATTAAACTTTGAAAAAAAATTAACTATATGTGTGCCACAGAAAGTGCATGTTGGGTATAGTTTTTTCAGCAGCTTAGATATATTAAGCAGTGTACGACATGTTTATGATAAGGAATTATGAAATTTTATTTTGTAGGGGAATATAATCCATCTGTTACACTATCTGACGCACTTTGAAGAGGACCCATCAGAATGACTCATTGCTTGTAGTAGCTGCCACGCAAGCCTGAAAATCTCCCCCCAGTGAACATTCAGATCTTGTCCACTGATGACCTTTTGCTTGAGATGTCCAGGATATGAAATCTCACTTGGCAGGATGATAAATTTAAAATATATATATATATCAAAATATTTTGACAGCAAACATCAATGAGTCTTTCAGCTTCAGTCTAATAGATATCATAATTCAATTACCCTGGTTTATACAGTGTGCATTCAGAGAACCACCAAAATGCCAGATGTTTATCCAAAGTACATGCATTGAGGCTGACAGATTCCTTCAAAACACTATTCACAAATTTTGTTTCCATTCTCAACAGCTGTTTTATTCACTGACATTCATATTCCTTGTTATTCATACAGATTTTTGCTTGGTGAATGTCTTATTCATACGATACCTGTATCGACATGTGACCAAAGGGTTTTATGCATGAACATGAGTGGCCACTATTGATTTTTCCCTAATCATTATTCACTATTTAAAACTTTTTGAACAGGAGAACAACAGTCTTCCATCAAGGAGCTGAAACAATACTATGTGACTAAAGTGGCCAAATCATACACCATGAATCACAAACCATGAATAGTCCAATAAAGCAGTCCAGAAACTATCCATAATTTTGATATAGATCTACGGCATTTATAGGGCACCTATCACATTGGTATCTTAGTTTAACTTGTATTCACAAAAAGTGCTCAAGTAAGTACCAAAATTGAACAGATTATTGCACTTTAAGCATTATGGCTCTGATTCTGGGTTCTGTGCCTCCCATATACACTCTCTCTTCCATTGCATGAGGGCCGTAAAACCAGGACAAAGAGCCGCCTGGGGAACAGCTTCTACCCAGAGGAATTTCCCCACCAGTGTAGGGCAGAGAGAGTGTCCCTCAGGGCCGCCCAGAGGGCGGGGGGACAAGTGGGGCAATTTACCCCAGGCCGCGGGCCCTTCAGGGGCCCCCACGAGACTTTTTTGGGGCCCCTGGAGCGGGGTCCTTCACTCACTCAGGGGGCCCCGGAAAACTCTCGTGGGACCTGGGCTCCCAGAGCCTCTTCCACTCCGGGTCTTCGGCGGCGGGGGGGTCCTTCCGCCCCAGAGTGGAAGGACCCCCCGCCGCCGAAGTGCCGGGTCTTCAGCGGTAATTTGGCAGCGGGGTCTTCGGGGCACTTCAGCGCCGGGTCCCGGAGCGGAAGGACCCCCCACCGCCGAATTACTGTCGAAGCGGGGGCCCCCTGCCGCTGAAGACCCCAGGCCCCCTGAATCCTCTGGGCGGCCCTGGTGTCCCTGGGCCGCCTCCCACGTCACTCTGTATTGAGTCAACATGCTAGATTGATTTTAGTAGTTTGCTATGTTCCATCTTCATATCAGAATGTTGTATAGTGATTAATGTGCAGGACAGCATGAAGATTACGGGCTTCTAGCCCCACCACTTATTCTGACCTTAGACAAATTGTCTACTTTCTCTCTGCCTCCATTTCTTCAGCAGCAAAACAGGTATACAGGGTGGGTGCAAGGATGTTTCGCGCCCTAGGCGAAACTTCCACCTTGCCCCCCCCCGAGCCCTGTGGCAGCTCTCCGCCGCCCCCACCCTAAGGCGTCCCCGCTCCGCGGCAGCTCCCCACCCCCGCTCCGCCCTAAGGTGCCCCCCGTGGCAGCTCACCCTGGCCTGGGGGGCCGTATGGCAGCTCCCCACCCCAGCTCACCTGTGCTCCGCCTCCTCCCCGAGCACGCCGTCACTGCTCCCCTTCTCCCGCCTCCCAAGCTTGTGGCACCAAACAGCTGATTGGCGCCGCAAGCCTGGGAGGGAGAGAAGCAGAGCGGGGCGGTGTGCTCAGGGGAGGAGGCGGAGCAGAGGTGAGCTGGGGCAGGGAGCAATTCCCCTGTGTGCCGTGCCCCCCATTACTTGCTGCAGTTGGCCCTCCCCGCGCCCCCCCTGCCCCAGCTCCCTCCGCCTAAATGCCGACGACGAGCGGGACGGACAAAGATCCGGCAGCCGCGGTCACCGCCGAAGAACCCGAAATGCTGCCCCCCAAATGCTAGTGTCCTAGGCGACCGCCTAGGTCGCCTAATGGGTTGCACCAGCCCCAGGTATAGATAATTGTCTACTTTGCCAGGGTGTGATGAGACAATGTTTATTTACTGTTTTGACATCCCTGGAAGAAAACTGATACATAGAGCTCTTTATGGTAAATTTACTTCTCTCTCTTTTCAATACATTGTAAGTTATGGTTCTTCTTTATCTTTTGTAATATACATCTCCCATTGGGATCAGGACCGCTCAGTGATCCTACAGAATCTTTCTGACTCTAAGGATTCAGATTTGAATCATGTATTGCCATCTGAATGTTCCAGGGCAGGGAATTAAATTTGTAGCATGGCTATAACTTTGGGGCATTTGGATTGCATTTCAGTTAAGTTCATTGTTGAAATTTCCAATAACCTAATAAAACACTTTACTGATAAAATTAGAAGGATTAAAAAGCACCGACATTCAGTTCATGTTATAAACCAAAGGAGTACTTATTTTCTGTGAAATCCTATTTAGTTTCAATTTGAGCCCCTAATTAGAATTCTGACAGAATCACCTTGCTCTGTAGATTGCAGGAATAAAAACCCAAAGATGATTCAGCTTTGAAATGAATAGCAAAACCTTGCAGTTTATACTAATATTACCTTGTGCTTTATATAGCACTTTTCAGTCAGAAAAATTACAGTGTGCTCTATAGACTGTACACATAGGAGTGCGCAGCACATTTCATTAGGGTGTGCACTCAGGGAATTTTATGTATTTTTTTTAAAAGGTGAGCATTTATTGAATACTCAGTCATAAAGGACATTATTTTTATTCATCAAACAAACTAAAGAAACTAAAACTTAACTAAACTTAATTTTTTTTAAATTAACAACTAAACTTTACTTAAAAAATGAGACACAAAATACCAAATTTTGGCTGTAGTGATAACCAGGCGTATACAAAGATACAGTCAATTTTCATAATCTTTATCTTTAACCAGATAATGAGCTAACCCAAATTGACCAAAAGAGATTAAGGTTTCTTCATCTTCCTGTCCTAGAGAATGAGACATCGCTCACCAGGTGTTATGGACTTAAATTCCTCAATCACATCATTGTAATTAAGTGATGAAGCCAATTCTTGTTCAATGTACACAATCATGGGTGAGTCGAGGTGCTGTTGGGACATTGTACTTCTTAGTTTGTTTTTTACATGTGCTAGTTTCGAAAAGGCTCTTTCACGTGAACAGCTTGTAACAGGTAAGACTGCAAAGCATTGAATAGATTTGTAAAAGGCCTGGAACATGGAGGACTGATCTGATTCCTTTAGCCAATCAAGCCACTCTTTGGTGGTGTTCGTGGTGCTACCTTTAGGAACAGATCCATCATAACCCCGAAGCAATCCGACTTCAGCTTCCAACTCATCCAAGGACACTTTACATTTGTTGGCAATGATTCTCACATCGTCCCTGCCAGTGTCTAAGCTCAGCAGTTTTCCCATTGCAGTCACAATTTTACAAGTTTCCTGTTCAAATCGCTGGTCAATGCTGGTAATCACTGAGTCTAGGAGTGGGTAAAATGAAGTTATTCTCTCCTGCTCCCCTTTTGTATCAAAGTGATGCTGGGACTCAAACGTGTCATCAATACAAGTGGACGTTTTTCTCTTCTTAACTGTGGGAATCGATATATCATTCTCTACACACATTTTCACATTGTCACTGAAAATAGATTGAAAATGTTCTGGGCCACTTCTCATCGCAGCCAAAGAATTACCCAAGCTTTTCACCCCTGTCATTGCAGGAAGTTGAGATCTGGAGCTTGAAGAGCCTTACTCACTTTTACCACCTTTTGGAGAATAGGGTGCATCATGTGAAGGGCAAAGATGAACTTGAATGAATTTAGTTCATGGATAAGGCCCCTGGCTTTTATTTTAGCATCAGCAAGGCGAGTTGTTTCAATAATCTCTTGTAAAGCTTGTAAAATGATGGAGTAGTTTTGTTTTACAGCAACCACTGCTTCTGCTCTGCATGACCATCTTGTGTTTGACAGTGACTTCAAAGTCTTCAACTGGGATCCTACTTCTTGTGATATCTTCTCCATTACTGCATGTTGCACAGGACTCCCCTCCATGAAGGCATAAAGAGTCTGAATAACACCAAAAAAATCAAAGACAGTTCTGTTTTGTTTACTTGAAGTGCATGCATCTACTAGGACGAGGTTCAAACAACGCGCATAGCAGTGTACACAGAGTATTTCACTGTTTCTTTCTTTACATTTCATTTGAACTCCCGCAGTACATCCAGACATAGTAGATGCACCATCAGAACAGACAGACATCACTGATGACCAGTCAATTTTAAGAATGCCAAGGATGTCATTTAACTGGTCAAAAATACACTGAGCATCAACTGTTAATAGACTCTGAACAGACACAAAATGTTCAAATGGACTATGTTTTTCATTGTCAAAATACCGCACCACAATGGACATCTGTTCATAGTGTCCACAGTCAGTAGTGTCATCGGCAATTATTGAGACCATTTTTCCATTTAGTGAGACACAATCTTTTGTTTCACAATGTTGTGCAAGGCCACAATTAAATCATTTTGGATGTGATTACTCAAATAGGGAGCATTTCGAGGAGATTGTTGCATATGCTTTGCCATTATGGGATCATATTTTTGGAGCATATTGACAAGATTTAGAAATAAACCTTTCTCAAAACTGTCAGCTTTTCATTGTGACCCCTGAATGGTCTCCCACTTTTGGCCAAACACAGAACAATGTCAATCAGTCGCTCCATTACACTTTGCTTATGGCACCGTTCTTCTTCTTGTTTAGACAGATAAGCCTGCTTGCCCTCATCCAACAATACATCAATAGGTTTCCCTTTATTAAAACTTGACCATGAAGAACAGCTCAACACATGAGATTTTGATAGTTGGTGGTTTTTAAAACATTTGTTAGTCCTATGCCAGTTTCTGAATCCTTTATCAATAAATGCTGAATCATTGTGACCTTTGTTTGCTGCATCATTAGAGGAGAAGAAACGGCAGTAAAAGCAAAATGCTGCATCCTTTGATGGGCTATATTCTAACCACCTATACTTTTCATACCATTTGGGTTGAAAACTTTTTTTGTTTATTCCCTATTTTACTTCTAGGAAACATGCTCAATCTAGGCTGATAAGGACCTCTAGCTAATCAAGGCCGGCGGTCTAATCTGTTTTTTGGAATATCATAGACCGGGTCACCAGATGGAATGTTTGATGGCTTTGAATAGGAACTACACTGACCTGAACTAAGAGACAAAGTCTGTTTCTGTTGGTCATTACTCAGTTTATTGCATGCACTGGAACTGGCGGAGGCATTATCTTCATGTAAGTTCTTAACCGAGGAGTTCGAGGTATTTGCACTACTACCAGCACATTCATTATAATTCAGTTTGTCTGCTCCTTTTCTTATCTTAACAATGAACCAATCCATATTTTAAAATTAAAAGGGGGTATCATACGATTGAATTAAAACGTAAAGCCACGGGCTTGTTATGCTATTTCAGTAGAGTACACATGACAAAGATTACAAACACTGTAGACACTGTGCTGGGTATGCCTGATGCAGCCGCTTATATAGGTCAAAGAATTTTCTAGAATAGTAGGTGGAGGGGGAGGGGAAGACCAATGGTAATGGGGTGCCGCAGTAGTGGGGATGCATGCAGGGTGCAGGCAGGGGGCTTAGGGCAGGGGGTTGGGGTGCAGGAGGGGTGCGGGGTGTGGCAGGGGGCTCAGGGCATGGGGTTGGGGTGAGAAGTGCAGGCAGGGGGCTTAGGGCAGGGCAGAGGTAGGCAACCTATGGCACACGTGCCAATGGCAGCATGCGAGCTGATTTTCAGTGGCACTCACACTGCCCAGGTCCTGGCCACCGGTCCGGGGGGCTCCGCATTTTAATTTAATTTAAAATGAAGCTACTTAAGCATTTTAAAAACCTTATTTACTTTACATACAACAATAGTTTAGTTATATATTATAGACATAGAAAGAGACCTTCTAAAAACGTTAAAATGTATTACTGGCACGCAAAACCTTAAATTAGAGTGAATAAATGAAGAATCGGCACACCACTTCTGAAAGGTTGCCAACCCCTGGAGCAGGGAGTTGGGGTGCAGGAGGGGTGCAGCAGGGGGCTCAGGACAGGGAGTTGGGGTGCAGGAGGGGTAAGGGGTGCATACAGGGTGCTCAGGGCAGGGGGTTGGGGTGCAGGAGGGGTGCAAGGTGCAGGCAGGGGGCTCAGGGCAGGGAGTTGGGGTGCAGGAGGGGTTCATGCTTTGGCCTGGCGCCGTTTACCTAAAGCGGCTCAGGGTGGCATTGGTGCACTCCCTGGCTGCCTGCCCTGGTCCCATGCCACTCCGCTCACCACATCCCTGTGCGACCCTTGGTGAGGGGAGGGCACGGTGGAGCACAGGGCTCCGCGCGCTGCTCTTGCCACGCCTCCAGGTACCTCCCCTGAAGCTCCCATTGGCCGCGGTTCCCTGTTCCCAGCCAATGGGAGCTGCGGGAGGCGGTGCCTGGAGCAACGCCCAGAGCCCTCGGCCCCCCCACCGGGGCCCCAGGGACGTGGCGCCGGCTGCTTCTGAGAGCGGCGCAGGGCCTGTGGACCCAGGGCGGGCAAGTCCCGCGGGCCGGATCCAAAGCCCTAAGGGGCTGGATCTGGGCTGTAGATAGGGTGTGCCTGGGTACACCCCGTGCGCACACCTATGACTGTACATAAAAGGATTACTTCACCCATCACTGAAATGCAGCAGCTTGAGGTGAAACTTTGTATCATTCTGTACAGCAGCCAAAAGAACAACTACAGGTGGAAATTTTGGAGGCCAGAATGTAACCAATGAGGGTGGAAGAATGCTTTTAGGACATGATTTCTGAAGAAGACACAATAGCCTTTTTATCTGTCTTGTCCTATAATATATTTAAAGTCCCAAATTTATTGGGGAAGGCACAGAGATTAACCTAAAATGTTCCTTTCCCACTTTAGGTTACACAATTCTGTAAGTTTCCCTCTGGTTGAGACACTTTCAGCTGGCTCCAGAGCTTACTAATGCGGCTCCCTATGCCATTTGTGGTTATTGTCAAACATCCTGAGCCCTTCCTTTCCTTCTCAGGAGCTGAGCACACTTCTTCTGCAGCGTTCCAGCACGTGTCGGCTAGGAAGTAATAAATCATACTGATTCTCAAAACACTGATCCTCCAGGATGTTATGGTATCCTAATCCTTAGACTCTTAGTGCAGCACCGAAAATAAGGCATTGTGATCCACAGAGATGAGCTTTTCTGTTTGGTCTTTAACTAAAACCGGATTAATTTGTATTCATCTCAATATTTTAGATGAAAATGTTTCTGAATGGCTGAATTCTATTTGACATGTACTATTAAGAGAATACTGTACAAAAGTTATCAGAAAATGTAGTAATTATTTTTCCTTGTCAAATACACGTCCAGGGCACTGTGCTCCAGTTATCCCCAGCCAGAAAAACAGTGCCTGGGGGACATTACAAGCTCATTACATTACACTGGAAATTAGAGTAGCCCCGAGAATACGCTAAATTGTTCTGGGGATCCTACTGCACTTGTGGCTTGCCCAAGGATGGAAAGGGATGGGGAGCAAAGGTGTTTTCCATGGAGCTCAGCACACCTGAGGACTGAGCACACAGTGTGAGGGGCCAATTCTGGACCACTGAAGTAAAAGACCAGGACTGGGGCCCAAGCAAGATGAGAAGCCTCAGAAAGCATCTCACATTATTTTAATGAAGATTAAGCATGTAGTCAGGTCTTTTGCTAATGCTAGCAAGAGTAGGAGGAAACACTGTATTCAATATCCTACGAAAGATTCCTACCTAGGATACTCCTAACAAGCTTATTTCAGTCTTGTGGCATACATGTTTTCAGGTTCACTGGGAGAGAGAAAAGAGCAGAAGAAGTATTATACCATTTTGCAGGACAGCAAGAAACCAGGGACTGAGTCTTCCACACTTCATAAAAGTAGCAGGGAACCCAATTCAAACATGTAATAGAAAGAATATAAGCTATCACACATAGATGACATATGCATGAGAAAATAAACATACCTTCCAATTTCTGTGTACATCACCAAAATCAATACTCACAGAAGACACCATAAAGATCACAATACAATTCCAGACAAACACATGGGTCTAAACAATGAGGAGTCCTTCTGGCACCTGAGAGACTAACAAATTTATTTGGGCATAAGCTTTCGTGGGCTAGAACCTGCTTCATCAGATGCATGAAGTGAAAAATACAGGAGCAGGTATAAATACATGAAAGGATGGGGGTTGCTTTACCAAGTGTGAGGTCAGTGTAATGAAATAAATGAATTAACAGCAGGATACCAAGGGAGGAAAAATAACTTTTGAAGAGGTAAGAGTGTGGCCCATTACAGACAGTTGACAAGAAGGTGTGTAGTTGCTGGTGAGTATTTGCTTCAAGTTGGGGGGCTGTCTGTAGGTGAGGACTGGCCTCACCAGCAACTACACACCACACAACAAAAACACCAACCCAGGAACTAAATCCTGCTACAAACCCTGGTGCCAGCTCTGTCCACATATCTATTCACACCATCATAGGACCGAATCACATCAGCCACACCATCCAGGGCTCATTCACCTGCACATCTACCAATGTGATATATGCCATCATATGCCAGCAATGCCCATCTGCCATGTACATTGGCCAAACCAGACAGTCTCTACACAAAAGAATAAATGGACACAAATCTGACATCGGGAATCATAACATTAAAAAACCAGTAGGAGAACACTTCAGTCTCCTTGATCACTCAATAGCAGACCTGAAAGTGGCAATTCTTCAACAAAAAAAACTTAAAAAACAGACTCCAATGTGAAGCTGCAGAACTGGAATTAATCTGAAAACTGGATACCATCAGTTTAGGCCTGAATAAAGACTAGGAGTAGTTGGATCATTACAAAACCTAAACTTAATTTCCCCAATACTAATTTCTCCCTACTATTACTCACACCTTCTTGTCAACTGTCTGTAAGGGGCCACTTCCATGGTTGCACCATGGAAAGGGACTATCCTATGAGCTTTTCCTCCCCTTGTCCTGTTCAGAAACTAAGCACAACAAACACTACTGTACCGAGTATCCAATTTCTTACCTTATATAACATCACATCAAAACTTCCATGCCTACTTGTATTTAACATGTATATTTACCTGTTATCTCAATAACAGAAACAAAACTATTTTAAGGTATATATTTTTATACAGTGAGGACATATTACAAGCTAATACATCTTTTTGATTTGAAGATGATTTCATCAGTTGTAGAAACAAAGTTCTCATGTTACTGTATATCTGTTGTTACTAAAATATAATTAATGCTACTTCACTGTACAAAAAAAACTTTCAAAGAGCATATGTAAAATTCATGCCATCTCAAGCTTTAAATGCCTAGACACGCATTCTTCACCTAAAATAAAAATAAAAGCTGTTAGCAGTAGACTTTTACAATCAAAAAGATATTTCAGTTTAACTGTGTGTTGTGCTATGAAGTCATTGGTATCAGGATGTAAGTAGCTGGCAAGCTGTGTTTTAATAAAGCAGCCACAAACCTAACAATATGTGTGATCCCTTAAAAAATGTCAAAAAGCCATCTACCATGAGATCATGATGACATCACTGTGAACATATAATACAATTGTAGATACCAATACTGGAACTTGGATTCTGTTTCCTGTGGCAGTGATCAAAGCATCACACACTAGGTTCACTCACACAGCTCTACCACCTAATATGGCCACAAATCAGTAAAGATTTTTAAGAGTGCAAAATACAATATTATAATTTACAGTAATTTAAAGATGGTGACCTAGAAAATTTAAGTAATAGAATTTAAATCAGAACTACCAAATCCAAAGTCCAATATACCATTTCTCAATTGAAAATCCTACCATGAGAAGTTTATCTAACAAATCAGTCTCCCTATTAATGGTGTTATCCATTGACTTCACAAGGAAGCTCGTTTCTTCACGTTACAGGAACATGCATATAATTACCAAATTCCACCTGTAATTTGAGGGAAAGATAACACCATTATTCAACACGGTCTCATAGTGGCTCAATAGTAACTGGAGAGCAACATTGGCTTGAAATTTTAAAATTGTCCAAAATGGGTGAAAGATATCAGGAAAGTCATCTTAACGTACAAGTGCGTTATGGTAACTTGTGCTTGAAATTAAAAAAAAACAGAGTGGAATTAAAAAAAAGGCATGAAGTGAGTTTGTTTGGACTAAAAAAGGTATTATGGGCTTTCAAGGCTTCTGGTGATGTTAAAGTTGTTATGACAACAGAGCTCAATTTCCTGAAGATGTGAGGAAGTGTCCACTATATAAAGCATCAGATATTTGTTTTGCTTGGGCACTTCTGAGGTGACAATGTTGTTAAGCATTCTGGACATTTTCACTGGCACTCATGTGGCAATCTTCTTGAGGCTACATGACATCGCAGTCATTCCCACCAACTCCTCCAACATCATCATCAACACATGTTATTTCCCTGTATCTCAGTATCACATCACTGAGTCTTCAGGTTCTTGATCCTGGAAGATGTTCTAACCAGACCAAATGAGGAGAGGAAGCCAGCCAACATCATCATATTCATAGTTGTGTTCTGAACAACCTCCTCAGGAACCTTAGGTTTATATCTGTTATCCCCAGCTAATGGGTCAAATTCAGCACTGCCTTAATTCCTCCTACTCTTTTCTTTTTTGTTTGCTGTCTAATAAGAATGTGGCTTAAGCAGCCAGGACAATTCTCCACCTTGTTACACAGTTTGATAAGCTAAAATGGATACCTGAACAGCTGGATCTCAGTAAATAGTTTCCTCCCACACACTGGGGACAACTGAGCTAAATGTGTTCCAAAACCAGAGCAATAAAGATGAGCTCTGGGCCAAGTGCTGTACCCTAGTCTTTTAGCAAGTGAACTGAAACCCAGAGACAGACAGAAGCTATATAATCATTTTAACAACAGAACTTAAGAGTTGAGAGCGACCACCTGAAACTGACTCTTGCTTTTCCCTTAACAAGGCCATTTAAGACATGTCAAGAAGAGTGTTTTCCCTTTCAGACATTCCACATACACACACAGAGAGAGGGAATAAGGAGTGCAGATTTGTCTGAGATGGTGTTTTAAATGTTATTACAAGCTGATTTTCCTCTTCTGTGGGCCAAGTTCTGCCACCCTCACTCGCATGGAGTAGTACATTATTATGAAAGTACCGTAGTCTTATTGATTGGGACAACTTCTCAAGTAATCATGACTGATCTGTAAAATGGAAATACTGACCTCTTTTGTAAAGTGCTTTGACATCTACAGAGCAAAAGCACCATACAAGAGTTAGGTATTATTATTGTGAATCAGGGTCTCAGAATTGGGACTAAAATGTTTAATAAATGTTATAAAGAATGTCTTTGGTGGTGAGTTACAATCTCCCTTGTAACAAAACCCTTAACCCAAAGTATTCTAAAGGTTGTGGCCATAATAAAAGTAGAAAATATACTACCTTACAAATTTTCTTGACTAAAAAGTTTATCCAACTCTCTCAACAGAGGTAAATACAGCACAATACTTGCTTAAAAACACTCACAGAAGAACTCAGGAGCTCACAGAATTTAATTGTTTCCAGAATCCAGACATTGAAACTACAGTGAAAGAGCTTTAAACTGAAACAGCAACACCCAAACAACACTTCTTCCTTCAGTTTGTCCTATAGCAGTGCTGTAGGTGCAGGGGTGGCTCCAGGCACCATAGCAGCAAGCGCGGGCTTGGTGTGGCAAGCTGCGGGGGGCTGCCTGCTGGTCGCCATGAGGGCGGCAGTCAGGCAGCCTTTGGTGGCGTTTCTGCGGGAGGTCCGCCGGTCCCGCGGTTTCGGCTGCAATTTTGTGGTGAGTACGCCGAAGGTGCGGGACCGGCAGATCACCCGCAGAACAGCCACCAAAGGCTGCCTGACTGCCATGCTTGGTGTGGCAAAAAACATAGAGCCGTCCCTGTGTAGGTGTCTGAACATTGAGAACAAGGTGAAATGGAGAGTATTTTTAAGCAGATGATTCTGGGCTGATACCTAAGTCAAAACAGAAATCCCACCTCCAGCTTTTGGAAGTGTAGCTGCCTCAAGAATTCCACACCTTTGGGAAACATCACTGATGAAACGTATGCCTGTAATTTCAGCCAGTTTTTTTGGAAAAAGCTCCTCAGCCTCTCTTTCTTCTCTCTTCTCCAGAAAGTGACATGTGTAAGTAACAGCCTATATTTATAATGTTATAATTTCTCACATGTAACACTTGTATCCAATGTGAATACCAAAGACAAAATTTTACTAAAAACCAGACAAGTTTTTAATTACTAACTGTCAACATTTATTTCTCTATCTCCTATACATGGAAAGAAAAAACTGTTGTTTTGTTTTAAATAATTTATAATCTCAAATGGCTCAGGTGACCATGTCCTTACATAGATATGTAATACAAAATACTCCTATTGACTTATTAAACTGTATTGACTTTGACCCTGCATTTGCAATAAGTGTTGCATAGATGGACCCTACAAGCCCTTTGATTTCCATGGGGTCAACACCAGCACAGTGCTCTGTCCACATAGTTCTCACTGCGAGATCAGGAATCAAGCTTCTTTTAAAGGCATGAGAGCAGTCTTATGTAAAGAGTCACTGTCAACTTGAAATCTCATCAAATCTTTATAAAGCATTAACGTGGTTTCAGGTCCTACACATCCCTTTAGGTCTCTCTGCCAATTTTAGAGATTTTACAATCCCATTTTAATGTTAAAAATACTTTTTTTTTTTTTTTTCTCTGTTGCTGTGTGTGTTAAAGATTCGCCACAACAAACAACTATAAAAGAAACCTAATTTATCACAGCCATTACAAAGGCTTTCAGGCCCTAACTATATAACATTTTCCTGGAAGAAGAATGAATGAAGAAACACACATGACAGATTTTATCTATGAAGAAAAACTGGACTTTCCTTTCCTCTCCCCTGAAGAGCCCTATGTGATATTTTTTAATTTTTTTTGTCTCCTCCCAAGGCAATTTTTTTTTCTGTTAAAAAAACAAGGTTCGATAGGTAACCATACTGAAAGAGAAAGCAGAGAAGACCTGAAAACATAATTCTCACTAGCTATAAACTAGTCCCTCCTTAGTTTACAGGAAAGAAACACGCACAATATGCTAATCAATATTTTCCTGTAGAACTGAGTCATTTCTGACATGCCCTGTCTTGTCAAAGGGCTTGTCTCTTTCCTGCTGACAATGTGCTGTTTCCTTCTGACACATCAAGGACAGTGAATTCCAAGAAATGAAAAAGAGAAAGCAAAAAAGTGAACCACCAAATGTACTCACTATGCTGCTAGATAATAAAGGGGACATTTTAGAACTGTTGTCTCTCTCTTCTCAAGAGTGCTCTGCACTTTTCTTGGAAAATAGGTAAGATCATTAACTAACTTGTCATGATAACAACAGTCAAGCATATGACCTTTATGTAAAGACATGACCCTGGGGGCTAGATCAACAAAGAGACACATCATTTCCAAAAAAGCACACACAAGGGTACCACTCTTTGGATATTTTTTGTAAGTGTATCAAGCACAAACCTGAATGAAAATGGGGCTTAGTGGCGAGTATTGATGTATCCAACTGATTATCACTGATGTGTACTTCTCTTCACAGTCTCTTGTCAATAACTTTCTCCTAGATTTTCATCCTGTGGATCATGAATTTAATGCCACCAGTAGTTACCATAGTCTTGTATGTCTTTTTTACCTCTTAAATATTGGTACTAATGTGCTCTCTCTCTCTCTGGGCATCTTTTCAGGATATCCTCATGATGAAATTAAACAGTTGTGGCAATATGTTCACATTTACTTGCCCCAGGCACCTCCATGCTTCTGTAGGTATACCATCAGGGCCTTGAGCTCTCTTGGTTTCATGTTGTTCAGTGCTTCTGCAAGTTCTTCTAGGACTGGTGAAAGCATGAAAATAGTAAGGCTATTTCCCAAGATAATAAAGATATCTTGTTTGCCAGATCCCTTTCTACTTTCTGTTGCTTCAATCCATAAGGATTAAGATTCCTAAATATCTCTCTCCTGGAAAATGCCCTATGATTTGAAACTGCTGTATTCCTGAATGCCTAAGGAACTGCATCTATTTATGTAGTATGGAATATTTAAAATCCACCTCTGCTGGAGGCATTTGGGCAAGGAAAACAGAATAAATTGAGTAAGATTTTAAAAAGACAATTTTTCCTTAAAAATAGTGAAGTAGCAAACAAACATCTTTTCTTGTACACTTCTGAAATTCTCCTAAAACATCTCGTGTCCTATAGGAATATGCAACAAATTGATTCATTTGGTCAAAATTTAGGTGAGGTAGCAGAAAGAGGGCTTAGAACAGAAGTCTAGCCTCAACCTTAACTGTGGAGTTGCTATATAGACATCTCTAATATTTTAGCTCCCTTTAACATGGTAAATTACAATTAAATCTCTCATTACAAAAAAACTATGATACAAATTATCTCTAGATACTCTGTATGAGTAAAGTCTCTCTAAAATTCTATCAGTGAGCCAGAAAGGAGGAATGGCTGGAGAAGTTTTAGTTAGAAGCTTTACACTGAAGTACAGAGGGAAACAGGATAGGACAGATTTAGAGATAATACTGTTTTCCTTAGTCTCATAAAGATGCTTCTTTAGTCTTACAAAAAAGCAACTCTTTACCACTGTCACAACATACTACATATTCAAAAAGGAAAAGGCGTTTCTGAATAAGATATTCTAATCTCTTCCTCAGTAGATGTCAGACCCCATATGTTATTTGCTATTATTTTACCTAAATGCCTAATAGGATCACTTTTAATTCTTGAAACTGTTTTATTTAATAGATTAAAGGTATAATCTTTCCAGTTACATATGGACTTTTGCATCTTGGATATGAGAGCACTGAGAATATTTTATTAGGTGCATATGGGGCCCCAGGATGATGTTCCAGGAAGTAGATCTGCTGGGAAGAGATGGGGTTTGCCTGACCAAGATGGGGAAGTGCATCTTTGCACACTGACTCCCCAACCTAGCGAGGGAGGCTTTAAACTAAGTGCAAAGGGGGCATGGGACAAAAGCCCACATGTAAGCATAACAAAGGTAAACTGGACAGAGGAGAGGGACGCGAACATGGAAAATTACAACAGGATTATAGGAACAACAAGAGAGAAATCAGTGCAGGGAATCTGCCCAACATTGTAGATGTAGATGTCTATACACAAATACAAGGACTGTGAGGAATAAATACGAAGAACTGGAAGTATTAGCACATAGTCTAAATTATGGCTTAATTTGAATCATAGAGACTTAATGGGATAAATGTCATGACTGGAATATTGGTATAGAAGGGTATAACTTGTTGAGGAAAGACAGGCGGGGTTAAAAAGAGAATAGGTGTTGCACTATATATCAAGAATACATATGCTTGTTCTGAGGTCAAGCAGGAGATAAGAGGCAGACCAGTGGAAAGTAAGTCAAGAAGGGGTAAAAATTGGGGTGACATCATGGTAGGGATCTACTATAGACCAGTAAATCAGGAAGAATATGTGGATGAGGTGTTCCCAGACCATACAACAGAAATAGCTAAAGCACAAGACCTAGTTGTAATGGTGGACTTTAACTACTTGGCCATCTCCTGGAAAAGTAATATGGCAAAACACAAAATTTCCAATAAGTTCTTGGAATATATTGGGAACAACTTTTGGCTTCAGAAAATGGAGGAAGTAACAAAGGGGACAGCCATTTTAGACTTGATTCTGACCAACAAGGAGGAAGTGGTTGTGAATCTGAAGGTGGAAGGCAATTTGGTTAAAGTGATCATGCACTGATAGTTTTCTGAGGAAAGGAACGAATGAGAGCAGCAGAATAAGGACAATGGACTTCAAAAAAGCAGACTTTAACAAACTCAGAGAACTGTAGAGAAGGTCCAAATGGGAAGAAAATCTGAGGGAAAAAGGAGTTCAAAAGAGTTGGCAGTTTCTCAAGGAGACAGTACTGAAAGGCACAACTATCCCCATGCAAAGGAAAGATAGGAAGAATAGCAAGAGGCCAATTTGGCTCCATCAGGAGTTCTTTATAACCTGGAAATCACAAAGGAATCCTAAAAAGGGGGAAATATGGACAAATTGCTAAAGAGGAGCACAAAACAGCAGCACAAGCATTCAGGGAGAAAATGAGTTACTCCTAGCAAGGGACACAAGGGACAAGAAGAAGAGATTCTATAAATATATTAGGATCAAGTGAAAGAAAAAGGAAAGTGTAGGTCCTCTACTTAGAAGGGAAGGAGAACTAATAACAGACAACATCAAGAAGGCTGAGTTGCTTAATGCCTATTTTGCTTCAGTCTTCACTAAAAAGGTTAATGGTGACCAGATACTCTACATAATTAATACATAATACATAATCCTTACAAGAAAGGAGAAGGAATGCAAGCCAAAATAGGAAAATAACTGGTTAAAGAATATTTAGATGAACAGAACAGTTAGCCCTGCTGACTTAAAGTTCATCCTAAGGAAATGAAGTCTAGATAAATTATAAAGGTGGGTGCACAACTGATTGAAAGATCTATTCAAAAGAGCAGTTATAAATAGTTTGCTGTCAAACTGGGAAGGTGTATATAGTGGGTTCTACGGGGGTCAATCCTAGGTCTCATACTAGTCAATATTTTCATTAATGACTTGAATAATGGAGCGGAGAGGATTCTTATTAAATTTGCAGATGACACCAAGCTGGAGGGGTTTGCAAGCACTTCGGAGGACAGGATGGAATTAAAATTACCTTGACAAATTGGAGAATTGATTAAACAAGGTGAAATTCAATAAAGATAAGTGCAAAGTATTTCACTTAGGAAGGGGAAAAAAACCCAACCACAAGATGGGGAACAACTAGCTAGGTGGTAGTACTGCTAAAAAGGCTCTAGGGGCTATAGTGGATCACAAATTGAATATAAGACAACAATGTGATGCAGTTGCAAAAAGGGCTAATATCATTCTGGGATGTATTAACACGAGTGTTGTATGTAAGACATAGGAGCTAATTGTCCTACTCCACTTAGCACTGGTGAGGCTTCAGCTGGTGTACTGTGTCTAATTCTGGGTGCCACACGTTGGAAAGATGTGGACAAACTGGAGAGGCTCCAGAGGAGAGCAACAAAAACGGTAAAAGGTTTAGACAACCTGACCTATAAGGAAAGGTTAACTGGGCATATTTAGTCCTGAGAAAAGAAGAGAAGGGGAGACCTGAAGAAAAGGGCAGGAGAGTCTTTAAATGTGTTAAGCACGGTTATAAAGAGGACTGATCAATTCTTCTTGTCCTACCATCAGTGGACATGGAGAAGTAGCAGTCTTCATCTGCAGCAAGGGAGATTTAGGTTAGCTATTAGGAAATTTTTTCTAACTATAAAGAGTAGTTAAACTCTGAAATAGGCTTCCAACGGATGTTGTGGCATCCCCATCACTAATGGCTTTTAAGAACAGGTTGGACAAACACCTGTCAGGAATGGTCTTGTATACTTGTTCCATAAAGGGCTGGACTTGTTGACTTCAAGGTCCCTTCCAGCCTTGGGAAGTGGTTTTATTGAATATGAAATGATGTACTATATTATCAAGGAATACAATTCAGCTGTGTTTTTCTTTGATAGTTAGCCAAGATACTGACTGAATAACTTTACAAAGAAACTAAAATTATGAAAGTAGAACTATAGGGTAAAAATAACATGCTTCAAAATAAAAATATGTAACCCTTCCCTTAAATCAGTTCCAGCTATTTATTTGAATAAGACATTCACAGCTTCTTTTCTCAAGATGAAGATTTACTTCTGACCCCTCAGAAACTGAGGGTATGTCTACACTACGGGATTATTCCGATTTTACATAAACCGGTTTTGTAAAACAGATTGTACAAAGTCGAGTGCACGCGGCCACACTAAGCACATTAATTCGGCAGTGTGCATCCATGTACCAAGGCTAGTGTCGATTTCCGGAGCGTTGCACTGTGGGTAGCTATCCCGTAGCTATCCCATAATTCCTGCAGTCTCCCCTGCCCATTGGAATTCTGGGTTGAGATCCCAATGCAAAAACAGTATTGCGGGTGATTCTGGGTAAATGTCGTCACTCAATCCTTCCTCCGGGAAAGCAACGGCAGACAATCATTTCGCGCCCTTTGTCCCTGGATTTCCCTGGCACGCATAGCATGCAAATCATGGGAGCTTTTTTTTTGCCTTTTCACTGTCACCATATGTGTACTATGCTGCTGTGCTGACAGGGTACTGCTGCTGCACACAGCAGCATTCATTTGCCTTTGCAGAAGATATGAGAGAGAGTCATTTACCATTGCATGCCATTGTATTTTGGTTTGTAATGATGTGATGAGATGGTTAGCAGTTGTTCTGCTGCTGCTGCTATGGCTATGGCTCTGCTGGCTGCGGATCGGCTGAGATCGGCCAAAAAAAAATGGGAATGATTCCCTTCTCCTATCCTTCCTATGTTTTGTCTAAAGTCTAAAATAGAATAGAATATGTAGAATATGGGAGAGAGAAGAGAGAGAGCACAGCCGCTCCGTGTCAGAGCTCCAGAGATCCCGCAGAAATGATGAGCTGCATGCCATTCTAGGGGGTGCCCCTGCAACAACCCCACCCGTTGCTTTCTTCCTCCCCCAACCCTCCTGGGCTACCGTGGCAGTGTCCTCCCATTTGTGTGATGAAGTAATAAAGAATGCAGGAATAAGAAACACAGACTTTTTAGTGAGATAAAATGAGGGGGAGGAAGCCTCCAGCTGCTATGATAGTCCAGGCAGTACAGAATCTTTTCTTTAGACATGACAGGGGGGGTCTGATGGAGCTCAGCCCCCGGTTGCTATGATGAGGATGGTTACCAGCCGTTCTGTACCATCTGCTGGGAATGACCAGGAGTCATTCCTATTTTTACCCAGGTGCCCCTGGCCGACCTCACTGAGGCCAGCCAGGAGCACTCACGGGCTGATGACGAGAATGGATACCAGTCCTTCTGCACTGTACCATCTGCCACCAGGGAGGGGAGAAGAGAGGATGCTGCTGTTTAGCGCTCCAGCACCCCGTCTACCAGCAGCATGCAGTAGACATAGGGTGACATTGAAAAAAGGCGAGAAACGATTTTTTCCCTTTTCTTTCGGGGGGGGAAGGGTGTAAATTGATGACATACACCCTGAAACACCCGGGAAAATGTTTTTGACCCTTCAGGCACTTGGAGCCTAGCCAAGAATGCAAATGCTTTTCGGAGACTGCGGGGACTGTGGGATAGCTGGAGTCCTCAGTCCCCCCTCCCTCCCTGCATGAGCGTCCATTTGATTCTTTGGCTTTCTGTTACGCTTGTCACGCAGCACTGTGCTGAGTCCCTGCTGTGGCCTCTGTCTATCATAGCCTGGAGATTTTTTCAAATGCTTTGTCATTTTGTCTTCTGTAACGGAGCTCTGATACAACAGATTTGTCTCCCCATACAGCGATCAGATCCAGTATCTCCCGTACAGTCCAGGCTGGAGCTCTTTTTGGATTTGGGACTGCATCGCCACCCATGCTGATCAGAGCTCCATGCTGGGCAAACAGGAAATGAAATTCAAAAGTTCGCGGGGCTTTTCCTGTCTACCTGGCCAGTGCATCCGAGTTCAGATGGCTTTCCAGAGAGGTCACAATGGTGCACTGTGGGATAGCTCCTGGAGGCCAATACCTTCGATTTGCGGCCATATTAACCCTAATCCGACATGGCAATACCGATTTCAGCGCTACTCCTCTTGTCGGGGAGGAGTACAGAAACTGGTTTAAAGAGCCCTTTATATCGATATAAAGGGCCTCATTGTGTGGACGGGTGCAGGGTTAAATCGGTATAATGCTGCTAAATTTGGTTTAAACACGTAGTGTAGACCAGGCCTGAGAGTGGAAAACATATTTGCATAACCTCAGTAAATGAATAATGCAGTCTTTTGTCACTACTTTTTCTAACAGTTTAGCTAGTCTCCAATTATTCCTTCAAGGTTTGGCAATACTGTTGAATAATTGGGCATAACTGGTACAGATTAAATAAATATAGTGCTTGAAAAATGCTTTTAACAGTAAACCTCGGCTGTAGATCCTCAAGGATAGAGATGAGCAAATCTAAACATTGGTTGGAATTCATATCCTTGAACCTATCAGAACAATAGACTCATGGGCAAACTACTGGCAAACTGTTGGTCAGAAAAGCAAGCTTCCCCCCCACCTCCAGCCCAAGTTTCTGTAGTCACAGTGCACCTCAGTTATTCTAATTTTTTGTTTTTGTTTTTCGTTAGTTTGTGATATATCACACTGAATTCCTTAACTCACAAAGAACACCAGTGTGAATATCTAATGCAAGTTGTAACAAGAAGGGAGGCACCTCAGAAAAACAAGGTGGAGATGAAATGTTTACATTTCACTCTTGTCTTGAGATACAAAACTATAGTAACTGATCAAAATATAAGTAGGCCTGAATGACTGTTTGGACAGAATTATATTGCTCAGGAAATTAAACAAAAATGCATTGAGCTAGCTTAATGTTACTAGAATTAAAGCCCTTACCTGTGAAAGGGCCGAAATGGAACCATTTGAATTTTTATTAACCAAGTGAACTCATTTTTGAGTTCTGTATAATACCATCCATTATAAAACCATAAAAACATACCAATAGTTTTGGCAATGAAGTTTACCTAATATTACTAATGCGTGTTGGCAAAATCTTGCTTTTTTAGGTGACTTGATTTAGCCCTTATCTACACACAAAAGTTGCACCGATCTACCTAAACCAATTTAGCTGCCCCTTAATCAAAGTCACAATCTAGCCCTAGATAGATACATCCTTGCTGGTCTGAACCCCATCAGTGATTCTCTCCTCTCTGTCAGCGCTGGATTAAAACCAAGGCAATAGACAGATCATGACATGGGCCCTACCCTATGGCTCCCTATAGTCCTGCTCTGGCAAACCTCCACCTGGAGAAACTATGGCAGGAGCTCCTTCCTTCCCTCCCAAAGATGCAGCAGCATAGGGCTCCCTTCCTCCCAGGAGTAGCAGCTAAGGACCCTTCCCCCTTTGGGAATAGTGGTGACACCATGTCTTCCCTGGAGAGGTAGAGGTATCACCAGAGGAACTCCAGCAGCTAAATTGTATTTGCTTGGGTTAGTGGGCTACACCTGCTATATTCTGGTCTTCCTCCCTCCCACCCCACCCCACAATTCTCCTCTAGGAATGATGATGGTGGGGCACCTCTGAGTAGTGAGTCTAGAAGACTAGAGATTTTTAAAAAAGAAATCTGAGATTCTGATGTAATCACATGACTCCAGGAGACAACATGATCCTACTACTCCTGGGAGAATTCTACATCACTGCGCATGCACATAATTTATGTCCCCCGCAGATTTCTTTGCTTCCCTGCAGAAACATGACTTTCTGACAGTGAAGCAAAGGGAAGGCATAAGAGCGGTCACGCGACCCTTCCTAGCAGTATGTTTTGGGTGCCCGGGGCAGCTGGCAGAGAGGTAAATCACTGTGGGGTAAGGAGGGTGACCAGATAGCAAATGTGAAAAATCAGGACGGGGGTGGGGGATAATAGGAGCCTATATAAAAAGACCGAAAAATCAGGACTGTCCCTATAAAATCAGAACATCTGGTAACCCTAGGGGCAAGGGCCGGGACTGGAAAAGAACCTGCTGGTGGCTCCTACCCTGCCCCTGGCTCAGCTGCTAGTCCTGGCTGGGCTGGGGAGGATGGGACTTCCTCTTCCCCTGCACAGTATCTGGGGCCTGGGCAGACCCACCCCTAGATTTCTCCCCCAGCTGTAGGAAGCTCTGCAAACTCCCCTCCCCGCTGCTTCCTGGTTTCACTGCTTCTCAACTGCAGGGGGAGAGATGCCTGTACAGGGAGCCTTTCCACTATCCACTCAAACCCCGTGCATCCAGACCCCCCCATACCCAGATCCTCCCACTGAGCCTCACTCCCCCCACACCCAGAATCCCCCCGATAAGCCCCACTCCTCCTGCATGGGAACCCCCTGACAAGCGACCTACACCCAGATCCCCACCCTACCAAGTGCCAGTCAGCTGCAGATGGATCCCCACCCCACTGAACCCCCTCCAGCCAGACCCCTGCCAATCTCTATCCCTCCCCACACCCAGATCTCCCCCTCGCTGAGCTACAACCACTTTCACCTGGACCCCCCCCTGCAGAATCCCATTACCATGCACCCAGAATCCCGCAACAAGCCCCTGTGCATCCAGATTCCCCCTGCACCCAGATTGCCCCACACAGAGCCCCTCCACACTTGGATCCTGCCTTGCTGAGCCAGCCTGCCTGCCTACACCTGGGGCACCTGGCACGGAGGGGCAGAGCCCTGTGGGGTTTCTGGGGCAGGCCTGGTCCTTGCGCTGGGTCAGGGTTGCATGCAGCCTCACTGCTAGTCCGTGTCCTGGGGGGCGGGGGAGCTGCACAGTGATCTCCCACCTCTGTGCAGCCAGTGCCCTGGGCTCCCCAATGCCATGCTGGAGCCTCCACATTTATATGACAAATAACATTTGCAGAATTTTGCAGAGTTTTTAATTTTTTGTTGCAGAATGCCCTCAGGAGTATCCTGTGAAGCCTATTGATTAATCCAGCCCTATCATCTGTGGAGAAAGACATTTAGCTTTGTCCATCAATCTGTCCAGCAGCACACACAAAAAAGTTCAAGTGATACATGTATTATGCAATCTTGTACCAAATCATTAAGGCTGTTTCAACAGTAATAGAATTGTGTTACTCAACTGCTACAATTCTCTTATGTCCTTTAGGCTTTGGTACAAAAAGAGCCAGGAACTGAAAAAAAAAAAGAAGAAGAAGAATTAAAACAAAACAACACTCTCACCACTGGGTCAGAGGCTTGCAGTGCCTCAGTGTCCTTAACCTCTACAAGTTAGTGACATGACAAGTCTTTCAAGTGAGACCGAGGGTTTACTGTTTTCCATTTACTCTGGGCTGAGTAAGAATTTTTAGTTTATTTGGGATACCATCTGGGTACAGGCGCAAACCAGATAATTATAGCACAGACTATTAAAATCTATGCTGAATTACAAAACAGATAAGTGCTCCTTTCGAGGAGGATATTTTATTGAGGGAAATGCTTAATATCCAGCGCTGAAAAGTGATTTCTAGCCCTCTAGCCCGTGTCAATTTGGTATAAAGAACGACAGCTCTGGCCATTAAATAGGGGGTAAAGTATGTACATTTTTACTCCTGTAATGCTATAGTAGAACTTCATTTATTGTTCCCCACATGTTCCAAAATGGAGTTGTGTCCCAACTCACATCAGTCCTTTGTTTGTATGAAACCCTTTATAACCAGATACATATTGTATTTCCATTCTATGCCAATAAAGATTTTGCCACAACTTATATCGAGAATATTTAGTGTACACCTATTTCAAATACTGTTTTAATGCTTCAGATTCAAGCCTTGACATTAGTTATAGAACAGAGCTAATAAACAACTGATTATAAATATTTCATGATTAAGATGTAGGAAAATTCTGGTGTAAACTTCAGCTTCCATGAATCTTTTAAGTGACTTTGTGGTAATTTTGCCTGTGCACAAACTTCAGGATTGGACTTTCAGTGTGGCCCTTTAAAGAAATGCCCTCCTTAAGAAGGCAAGATTTATTAGCTTTCACACTGTTGTGCTTTTAGATGGCTGAAAACTCTCCCAGGAATTCTTTTAATATCCCCATCAAATTGAATTATAATTAGAGCACTGTACTCTTGATAAAACTCACGATTTATTTAAGTGCTGTTTACTTCCTAACTTGTGGCCAGATTAAACCTTTACAAATAAGCAGGGTTTTTAAAAAGTTGATTTTTTAAAATGATATTTTAAATGTCCAGTTCATGATTTTTTTGAATGCCTGGGTTTGGCAATACTAGGCTGTTGTTTAAGTATGATGAACCATTGTTGGGTGCCCATATCAATGCATAGTGACTTAAAACCTTAGCACTTAGCACTGACCCCCCACTTGGTAAGGCAACTCCCATCTTCTCATGTACTGTGTACATAGATCGGCTACTGTATTTTCCACTCCATGCAACTGGTGAAGTGGGTTCTAGCCCACAAAAGCTTATGCCCAAATAAATGTGTTAGTCTCTAAGGTGCCACAAGGACTCCTCGTTGTTTTTGCTGATACAGACTAACATGGCTGCCGCTCTGAAACCTGTTACATACCAGAGTGAGAAATGTGGAATAGGTGCCAGATAGATGGGAAGGTTTGGAGTTTCCCCCCAAACATCTGGAAGCACAAAGATAGCGTTTCTATGCTGGGGACCCATCATTTATAAAAACCCAATAAAAGCTCCAGCAAGTTGACATACTTCACTTAGATTTTAGATGTGGCATGTGGATTCCAATTTGTGCTGCCTCCTTTGATTAAACAGGAACAGCTTATGGTCTAAGCTTCAGGCATTACTTAGCTCTTCTTCCTTCCAAAGTAGAGACATGGAATTCCATGCAGTTTGCTATATACAAGTCTCTTGAATGAGACCTGAAAATTCCACATCCTGTGTGTTCATTAAAATTTCATGGCATTTCTGGCTAAAGTTTTCCCTCCTCTTCCCTGTTTGCTAACGGCATGTGCTGATTGGTTGCCATCTTCCATTCAAGAAGTGGCTGCATGTCAGTGGTGTTGAATCTATACAATTTGTAGAGGTTCAGGATGCAAGGTGCTATATAAATGTAAAGTATCACTAACCTTGGAGCTTCTGTTTCCTTGTCACTCTGATGTTACTTTACGCATCATATTATGAAGCTTGAATGTTAAGTGAAACAAAGGCACAAGAAAGAATCTCACACTGTTTTTCCAAGAAACTGTAGGTAAAAAATTAGTGCAACAGTTAATCTGTAGCTGTAACGCATAAAGCACCAAGTTGTACTTGTTCATCAACAAGGTCCTTTTCCTAGTCTCTCCCCACCCCCCCATTTTCCTGACCTTGTTCTATGTGTGTGGTAAAAGTTACTCTTCTCTGAATCCATATATCACAGCTGCTGGCAATAACCACTTGACTAATGGTGAGCAAGGAGTCATACTTTCCCACAATGTACATATATGGAAAGCTGTTCGTACTGATATAGTACTATGACTCAATAGGGCATATGTCAACTCAAACTGTAGGAGCTGGGAATCTCAAAGAAAGGTTGAAAACAACCCTTCTGCCCAATGCCATTAAAAGAAAACACATGCTACTGGGTAAGAAATGTCTGTATTCTTCCAACAGGCATGTCCAGAGTTGGGAGTGCCAGATGTTTTCATCTGCTTTGATACAGAAGGAATAGGCAAGAATTTTATTTTATTTTTAGGCACATTCAGTAATATACAGAAGTAACATATTGCAAGCTCTTTTGTATTTGCTCCATGTTACAAGATATTGCACAGCCTATTGTTACCTAATTAAAATTAGCCATTTATTCTTTTTTTCTTAGAGGTCAAATACACAGCAGGTGTTTGGCACTTTAAATTGCCTTGATTTGTTTGAGCTCGCCACCTGGTGTCAAATTTACCATTATTCCCACTGCCATATGTGCTCACTGAGTAGCTGAGCTTAAACTCTGATGTTACATACCTGATTTCATCTGTAAGGGATCTTATTTCTTTTGCTGTCAGGGTACTTACACAACCTACTATGCAACAGTCAGATTTTGGTATTAAAATATTCATCTCAGTAAATGGTTTTCTATGAGGTTTTCCAAGTAAAATTTATTCTCAATGTTTTTGTACTCATTTTACTTATCTTTGCAAATAACAATATCGATCTAAAATATAAATAACCTATAATATGTAAACTACGTTTAAATTGAACTGAATAGGCCAATGTAAACCAGCAAAATTATGAAAACCTACGTGGCAACATTGAAGTCTATTGAACACTGGAACCCTCGTCTCCTGACCTTTTCAAAGCAGCCAAGAACAGCATGATGTATGTATTTTTAACGTTTATAAGGGAAGCAAGAGCACTGAGAGCTGCATTTGCATTTCAAAGCTGGAACCAATACAATCTACAGAGAAATCATAAAACAGAAGAAAAGAAGATGCCTTGGCACATGTGTGTTCTCTAAAACCATGCTACACCAAATGAAAAGAATGTTGACATTATACACCTCAACTCCTAGCCTGCCTGGATCAGGAGGAATGTTACTGTGGTTAACACTTAGCTTATATAGCTCTTTTCAACTAAAGATCTCAAAGTGTGTGTGTGGTGGGGGGGAGGCAGGCGGGGGTATTATTTTTGCCATTCTATAGAAGGGGAAGCTCAGACACAGAGGAGATTAAGTGACTTGCTCAAGGCACACAGTGAGCCAAGGGCAGAGGCAGGACTAGAACCCAGGTCTCATGATGAGCAGTCCAGTGCATTAAGCACTAGGATCCCTGAGAGTGCCTAAATAGCCAAAAGCCTGCCTTTAAGCACTGTTTTCCCGGTCATCCCTGTAACTTGCCAAACTGAATACAGTTGTGCAGACTTTGGAAGTCTGTATTACAGAGGCGTTACCAGATCAGTGCAGATTTATGCAGGTTTTCATTGCTTTAGATGCTCCTTCAATGTCTTTGGAATTCTTCAGATGTTTTGGCAGGCAGTTTGAAATGCAGAAGCCATAAGACAAGACACAGCCTGCTTTAGTTGTAGTGCTAGATATTGGGCCCTGCCAAGGCTACTTGGAGCCTCAAAGCTGCCCCAATACAGTGAATACCTCGGGTAGAGGCAACAGAGGGCATACCAGGGGCACGTTGGATTAACCCCTCAGGCTACTCTAATTTACACAGGGGCAGGACTGGCCCCTGGCAGCCCCAGGGATTCTGTGAGCACAAAGGCAGTGTTGAGTCCCGTGTGTGCCCCCTCTTGGGCCACATGGTCTGTAGAGCTGCCGGTCATTTTCCTTAGTGCTGTATCAGTATTCTATTATTAAGGTTGGTGAAAGGATGACTTATTTGAGTAGATGGAACTCCCTGCCTTACGAAATACCTCACTCTGGGCCAAATCTATTGCCAGTGAAGTATTCAGTCACTTGTCTTCAATGGAGACGCACCAGGAAGAATTTACTGAAGTTCAGAACTGGCAAAAATCCTTTACTTGCAGCTGGCTGTTCCAAGACACACACCTAGCTAAATAGCCAGGCAGGAGACCTACCCTTGATAGGGCATAATATAACCCACTAGTATCTGTGATCTTTCAGATTCTTACAGAAATAGCTGTTCGGCTCTTATGCTAATGTCTTGTTCTTAAAGGGCCCTCATTTCACTGCTAAAAAGCCAGGCGCACTGTTGCATTCCAGGCTGAGAAAGATATTCCAGGCTGTGTGCAAAGCACAGATGGGATAATTTCTTCTGATTAAAAACCAAGTCTCTGATTTTGTTCCAATTTTCTCTATCTTTCTCAGAAGAACTCAAAGGCCTTAATGATTTCTGGTCAGATAACCTAGCCATTTAGACAGATCCTCACTGAGCTGAAACAAAATTAGATTTTTATCCTCTGGAGCTCCATGTTACGGTCACAATAAAACTGTTGTACAAAAGAAAGAAACTAGCTACCCATTAAGCAATACATCTGTTACCAACATATGCTTACAGTCACTGGACCTCATTGTGGTCTGACATACACTAGTGTAACTGCACTGACTCAATGGAATTCTTTCCAGTTTACATTGTATCAGGTACTTTGTTATTTAAACACCACCTCAGGAAAAAAAAAAGTAATAATGGGCCAGATCCTCAGTCCTTTATGCTGGACTGGTGGCACAAAACAGACTAGTAGCCAACTTACACTGCTAAGGATTCCTATGGCATAGCCAACTCTATCCCATTCATCACTGTATACATATGGATGAAGGTAAGAACACTCTGGTGCACCAGCAATTCCCAGCTTCAAGAACATCCCCATGGGGCCGGTTAGTCAGTAGCATTTAAAGCAGGCTTCACTTGAACTCTCCAAGCTGCTTCTCAGACCAGATTGGTACTCAGTGATGAGGAGCAAGCAGATGCAAAAGTGGCTTACTGTGCCTTTTGTGAGCATCCCCACCCGAGCCACTCCTGAGAAACTGGTCCAATATAATGCAGAGGGGCTTTTTCCCAGTAGTTTAGACTGAAACTTTGGAAAGAAAGACTCTTGGCTATGTTTCCTCTTTGTTTATAAAGTATTTAATTTCTGTAAAAGTTTTCACAATTGCCCCAGAACATGTTACCAAACCCTGTATGTTAGAGGGCAAGCTGAAAGAATAACTAAAGTTATACTTTATTATAGTATATTACTCTAAAAATATTAGTATCAGCAGTATGGCAATAAATCGTTTAACAAGTATCCATTTCTGGCTGTTATGAGATAAGACTTTTACAAATTGTTTCATCTCGATTGACCTAAATAGAGCAGAAAATTACCATGACTACACTTACTTGAAATCATCCAGTGTGATCTGATTAAAGCAGGACATAAATTGATTCAAAGATAAAGAAAGGGCAGGGAAAACGAAGTGAGATTAACAGGAGAAGCAAATATTAAATAGGAAAGAAGGGCAAGATCCAGCCTGTCTCCAATGCTATATTAGAAAAATGCTGTAATAACAGTAGTGTAATAGCTGGAACTAGAATAGTTCTGCATAATTGTTATTACATATTAGGGATGAGGCTAGGCTGAAATATCTGTAACTCAGAATTACCATGTAGATAGCTAGAAGTCACTTGGCATACCAGTTAACTGACAAGAAGAGCTGTGCCAGCCTGCTAATTTTCCTTTCACAAGAATTTGATCCAAAGTGAAGTTTCTAATGGTGAACCCAGCTTTTAATTTCAGTGGTGGTGTTTTGCATTTACATTTCCCCACCTTTGCCTTCAACAGAAATTCTACCAGTCATGGAAACAGCTTTCTTGCCTTATGGAAATTGTTTCATTGTCATAGAAACTAACCAAATTGTGGAGACCGTCACAATTCTTATTTTGCTGGTTCTGCTACTGGTGAAAACATGATTTGTAAAACCTTGATAAAGAACTTTCAGGTCACTGTGGTATAATTGGGTAAAAATTATTCTTTCAGGATAGAAGGGAAAAACATGAGAAGAAGAGGAGATAGGAATAGACTGATGAGAAGAAATCGGTTTTCTAGTTTTTAATTGTGGACACAGACACCAAAATCACTAGAAAAAGTACTGTATGGCCCAGGGATGGGTTAAGTGACCCAATAGTTCATCTTCTCCAAAGAAGAATGGATTTTTAAAGGACTCCTGTAGCAACCCACTCTTAAAAGTGGCACACATTTGCAGATGGTGTGCTGCAGCACACCCACAGCTGTGTATTTCTCACAAACAGGTGTTTAATGTTGTTTTTCCAATTGGTCAGTCAAGTAGAATTTTTGTTGAGTCTGGAAATTCCCTGTTTGTTACAGAGGGAGAGCACTTCTCCTATTCGCAGCCTCTGAAGTGGAAATCAATGGCAAGCTTTTTCACCGTGGACCTAATGTACTGGGAAATGCTCCAGCAATGTGGACTGGTAACCAGAGAGAGCTGTACTATCCAGATGCTCATTTGCAGTTTGGCATCACAGAAGCGACATATTTGTTGCTAACATGGACAGTACCACAATCTCATTTCTGCTTGGGACTAGCACTAGGGTGTATTATAAAATCAGAAGCCAGGGCTAGCATCTATATTTTGCCATTCTCCCCACAAACAAAAATTCTTGTCCCATCTTCCACTTGCCAAAACCCCCAAACAAGTGAACTGACTCTCCTCCCACCATGGTCACACCCCATTATGCATTAATGTAAATGGACAGAACACTCCCAATTGTAAATAACAGTTTTAAAAACTGCTTGCAGGACCTATCTGTGAAAGTTTTACAGGGGTGGTGGTGGCGGGGCGGGGAGTGGTTTGTCCAGTTTTTTTAAACAGTCCCAAAGCAGGCTGGCCCTTGGAGGACTTAACAGGCCAGCTGAGCTAGGGAAAGGGACAGCAGGTTGAATACTTACATAGGCATTTCAGAAACCACACCCAGGTCTGCCATACAATAATACAGTCATGGTTGGCTTGTAGGCAGCCAAACCTAGTAGTCAGAGCCAGAGTCTGCATCATGAGGCACAAGTCAAGAGTTGGCTGGGTCAGGACACCGGGAAGTCAGAAGCAACAGAGAAACTGGAGATCAGAACCACGAGTCAGGGACCAGAGTAAGGCCGGATCAGGACACCAGGGGGTCAGAGGCAGGAGACAAACTGGGGATCAGAACCACAAGTCATACCAAGAGCCAAGCTGTCAGGATGCCAGGAAATTTGCTTTTCTCAGAGGGGCCCTCAGCTGGGAGAAACTGCCTGATTTTGACACACCTGCCCTGTTTCTACAAGGAGCACATGCTCCATTGCCTCCTTTTCATGAGGCCTATTACAGAATGACCATCTACTCCCTCAACATGTGATTCTTATCACTAGATTTTAGGGGTTGAGCGTGAAGTAATTTTGTCCTGTCTCTGTAATAATCCATACGCTTCTTCATATGGACTTGGGTTGATGCAGCAGGCAAAGGTTAAAGTCCAGCTGAGCTCTGCTTAGCCTAGGTGGGCAAAGTTAGTTTTAAGCCATGTGTATTCTCCCCTATCCTGGTATTACTCAAATTTATGTTCAGCAGGCCAAGGCCCTCAGGGCCATTCTATTTGCCAGGCATCACTGGAGTACAGCTGAAGGCACTTTTCCAGGGAGGGAATTGTTACAGGATGGCTAACCCTTTAAGAGGAGTTGGGCTCAGCCTCACCTGTGGGCTACCTCACAGCTGAGAGCAATCAAGTGATTATAAAAGCTAGCAAGTGGCTTAGTTGTGGGAGGAATGGCAAGAAGCAGCATTGATCATGTAGCAAATGGCGGGAGGGGAAATGGTCTCTGGATCCCAAGTCAGCAGACAAGACCAGGTTTATATGCAGAATTTATGTTGAACTGTTTTATTGTGTTGGAAGGATAAACTAAAGGAAAGGCTTGGCCGTAGTGTTAGTCCTTCCTGGGCTGGAGAAACAGGCCCACAATCTTACAGGAAGCCAAGCAAAGGAGTTGCTATAGCAGTCCTATGCTGCTCAATGATTTCTCTTTGCAGGGGAAAGCTTTCAGAAGACTGGGTTCACTGGCTTTGTGACTTCCAGATCAGCACCCATTTGAAATCCTATCAAGAAAGGCACCCTCACATCCATCAAACATGCCTGTCAGTCAACTCTGGATATTATTCTTGATTGAAATCTAGTACTTCATTGACTCCCTCATGATATTTGCAAAGTTGAAAAAGTGTATTGAGTACTGCAGCTACAGTTTGTTCACAGCTGATCCAAAATATCTGGTACAATGGCTTCCAAGGACCATTATTTGAAAGTAGCCATTGGGAATAAGTATCAAGACTAGCTGTCCCTTGATCACTTTATTGCAGTGGGAGAGATGTTCACGAGTAGCACGAATGAGATTACTTTCCTCATACCCTCTAGTGGATTTCAGATATAAATGCAGCTGCAGTCCAAATTATAATAATAGAGCAGTACATCATCACGTCACATTTTCACTTAGAACCTTTGAGGCATTAAAAAGTATTAAATAGACAACATCTGGCTCACTGGAGGCCAAAGGAAACAGCAACAGAGGCAGAGTGTCAGAGACACGGTGGATTTCAAAGCCTGTGTAACAGAAGATGCCTCATCATTACAGATCTTTTAAAAGATATTGTAATAGCAGATTAGAGCAGGGGTAACAAGGGCCACTCCGGTTTAACTCTGTGTGTGTGTGTGTGTGTGTGTGTGTATTTGCTAAACAAGGACAGCCACTCAAAAGCTTTTCTATGGGAGATGAAGGGTGTGTGTGTGTGTGTGGGAATCACTCTTATGAAGAAGTAAAAAATTATCAGCCACCAGTGAGCAAGGTAGAAATCTGGTCAACAATAAGGAATGTCTTCCAAAAAAAGGAGGGAGGAAAAGTCACAGAACCAAGGTGCCTTAGCACATGATTTTACAATGTCTTGCATCAAGAGATTAAAAACCCCTTCATCTATCATAAGAAGCTTTTTACTGCTACAACTTCCCTCTATCCTTGAATGGGACCAGAACGATAATTATGCCAATGCCACAGAAAGTTTCACAGCTGTGCTCCTCACCTAGACCAACTCTTTCAATTAACAATGCAAAAATATTCAGTAAACAATGGCCAGTAGATTCAGAAGAACACCACTAATGATAATAAATCAATATCAGGTGTCCTTTATTTGCACGTGACACTCCTCATAATTTAAGGAGGTTGTGTAGTTCATCGCTCTTATGTACGTTGTTTAGAGTGTATTATCTCAGTGGCAACAGAAGTATTTGACTGCACAGAGTGGCCATTTCCAGGACGTAATACAGAAGTTTGGCTTTCAGATAAACTTCACAAAATGGTTTCCCCACCTTTCTACATGACACCCATAGCTTCTATTATCATAACTGGACTAGTATTCTCTAATTTTAAGTTAGACAGGTGAAGCAGCAGGACCACCTCTTGTTACTATTACTATTCAATATGATTATTGAACCTTTGGGACCTTTGATAAGATGACAAAAAAATCTAAGACTTTGAAGTTAATAATATACAGCATAAGATTTCACTTCATGCTGATGAGCCTTATAGTTTACATTCCCAAACCAAGAAAATCAGTATATAAATAATGACAACATATGGAAAAAACAGTGTATGTTTAGGATATAAAATTAATCACACAAGATCAGACACTTACGTTGCCTCTCCACCTCTCCTTTGGGATTCATTTTCTATTTCAAACTGATACCATAGCTAGTAGATGGTATTAACCACCTTTATGCCATTTAGCGTTGTTGTTTACAATAGTATGGAACATAGAAAGATGGCAGAGCTGGCAAAAAGTGACTGTAAAGCTGCTGTAAGTCCCTGTTCTCTGGAGAAGACCCCTGATGCAGGGGATGGTGTTCACCAGCTCTGTCTCTCTCCCTCCAGAAGCCCACAGTGCTTCAAGAAACATTCTGGGAGTGCGGCAATTGTCACCAAGCAATTGCTTTCTCCTGGCTATTGCCCTACTGTTGGAGAAGTCCATAGGGGCTTTTGTAGCTGGGGAACAAATCTGGATGGCCAAACTGATGGTCCAGTAGCTCCAGGGTAGGGAGACATAGTGCCTTCCCTCCTGGGTCCCTTTGCTGGGCTCAGCACTGGTAGAGAGATGATTCTGAAGTGCACCCAGAAGCTCCAGCTAGTACTGAACCCAGCATCTGCCTTGTGAGTGGCATTCACTTGTATGACCACAAGACTTGCTAGTGCTCAAGTCTCTGCAGTGACTTCCTGCCTGCTTCTAGTGATATTCAAGGTGCTGGCAATGAACTTCAAAAGGCCTAAGTTTGGCTGAGACCATGATATGAAAGTCTCATATCATGACTCATTGGGGGAGTTCTGATGAGCTGGAGGCTCTTGCTACCTGTGATTAAGTCTGAATAGTGGCATATTTCTCTTTGTTGAGGGCTCCCAACTTTGGAATTCACTCCTGTTAGGAGCTGCCAGAATCCATGACTTGCAACTTTCAGAGTAAATATAAAGGCAATTTATTTTTGTTGGCAAATTTTTTAGGGGGGCGGAGGGAGGTTTGGGGGTGCTCAAACCACACTGAGCTATCCCTCCCCCCCATCTTGTTTCCCTTCCCTTTGTACCACAGGAAGCTGATTAGGGCAGAGAATCCATCCCTTTGATTAATGATCCACATTTATGATCTACTGGAAAAATCAAAGTTGGATAAAGACTCATGACTAAAGAGAACACATAGTACAGTAGAGTACTATTGTGGAGAGTCCAAAGCAGACAATGTGACATTGCATGTACAAGGTATGCATCTTAGCCTTTCTTCATTTTATCACCCTGTGTTCAAAGATTTTCCAGGGCAATGCAAAGAAATACACATGAGAAAATCCACCTCCATAATTGAAATACTTGTCATCAGTGTCCATGCCTATTCCTTGGTCTTTCTGTGGAGACTGAATTCTCCTCTGAACTCTATGGCTGGTCCTTTTTTCTATGACACCCATTACATGGATGATATAGGGATACTTGTACTCCCGGTTATCGGTCGTAACTGCTGTGTCTAAATAGAGAATCCCAGTCTCCAGGCTGTCAATTCAGTACCTTTATGAGATCTCTCTCACACATACTCTTACTCATTCCTCTGAAGAAAATATGTTGAGTACTCCTGTCTCACTTGTGTCCAGTTTGCCTTTCTATAGCCTCATCATGCGCTTTGATAGTCTATTCTGTTCATCATTAAGCTTTTCATGCTCTCTTCCACAATTGCTTTACCATTGAACCATGCTGCCTCTACTTTTCCCCTGACTGTTTATGTATATATTTTCCTTTACCCTAAATCCTGTTTGTTTTGTTTTCTTAATAGAAGTTCAATGACAAGCGTACGCAGGGGAGGATCTGACTGCAGCTGAACATCAGCAGATTTAGCATCTCAAACCATCCAATCAAATAGATGTAAAACAAAATTTACATTGCACGACTAAAAGCTTGTTGCTTGGCAAGGTTTGAGTTGAGAGAAAGACTAATCAGTGGAATGTTGCCCTGTGCTTTCCCACCATACTAGTTCATTTGTTTTGGCACTGACAATTTGTAAGAGGCTGGTTTATGGGTCTCTAGATCCAGCAGCTGCTGATCTACTACAGCACTTACATTAAAAAAGTTACTGGGAATGCATCCTAAAAAAACCTCTTCTGAAATTCCTTTGTTAGTTCTGCTGAATAGAGATTTAAAAAGTTGTATGGTGGATATTACTGTGTCCCCCATAATAAGGAATATACCTATCCTGACTGCCATGTTAAACTAAAAATCTGAATGTGCTAACTTTGCAGCTATTAATATTTCAGAAAAACAATTATTGGTTGTGCTGGGAATAATCAAATGTTCATGACTTTCAGGGTTGGCAATCCAAAAACCCAAGGGAAACAAAATATCAGGAACAAGTGCTTCCTTCAGGAAGCTAAATAATTTTGTCTTTTTTTTTATAAGGTGGTTTGCTGGATAAGCTTATAATAATGATTATTATATTTTACATGACTATAGTGCCTTTCAACCAGAAGGATCCACACTTGTAGACAGGCACTAAGTACATGCTTGTTAATATATTATTTAATAATATAATCATTTAACCTGCTGTTACATTGTAGCTACCCTTGGAAATAAAAAGTTGAAAAGTAAAGAATATTGGAGAACAGGAAACATGATTACCCAAATGAGAACTTGACCAGGATATAAAGGCTAAACATCTCTTCCCTTACAAAAAGGGCTATTGAGCGGTAAAGATCAGAGTTGTCAGGATTTCTCACCCAAACGATAGTGCCCATTAACATCATGATTGGGCCTAGGTTCAAGACTGACACCAAATGAAGAAACTCAACTCTTGAATCTCTAACATGGTTTTCTGACCCGAAACTTGCTTTGGAAATTTCCCATTCAAAAAAGGCCAAGGCAAAAGGCTGTTTAGCTTGTGAGATCTGATGTGGTAACAGCTTTAAGTGTTTTGGCTGTGGATGTAGGAAATTAAGGTTTATTAAGGAGAAAGGTGGGGGCATTTAGCCAATCTCAAATTGCTGTGGGGGACAAGAGAGAGAGAGAGAATTTGTTTTCTCAAGCTCTCTTGCTATCAGAATGAACAAGTGTTGGGAGAGTTACAGAGACTAAATTAGAATCCTGTGGCACCTTATAGACTAACAGACGTTTTTAACGTCTGTTAGTCTATAAGGTGCCACAGGATTCTTTGCTGCTTCTACAGAACCAGACTAACACGGCTACCCCTCTGATACAGAGACTAAATTGAAACTGGAAGCGGCATTTTGATAATATGGTGAAAGACAGCAAGATTTCCAGGAGAGCGAATCTTTGATGCAATAGAGACTGGGAAAAAATGGGTGAAATTCATCCCTGGTCTTCTACTGACTTTAGTGGAGAGAATCAAGAAGAGAATAAATATAGCAATGACATAGAATAGACTGGGTCAGAAGCACATATTGAAACAGGAAGAGACAGATAGAATGTGGAACAGCAAGTAAGAGATAAAGTGCGCCCTAAAGTGTCAATACACACTGCTTTGCATCCAAAATGATCTTGTGGTCTCCGTTCAGTTTCCACCAGACAAGTGAGCAAAAGCCACCAGTTGGCACTACTTCACAGCTTTCTTTTCAGTCTCCACAATGAAGCTAAGATCTGAATGAGAATGGAGACTGAACTATTCCCTCGTCCTCTCTGCAATCAGACAGCACAGAGAAATTTGCGCTATTGTTGTCTGTGCTGTATTTGTTTTGTGGATAAAGAGAAATTTCAGTGTATGGAGCTATCAGTCTAAAACCTTCCACAAGAATTACATTGATAGACAAGTAATAGGAAGAAAAAAAATGAAATAAGTCTGGTTTTGCTTTAAAAAACCATAAAAATCATCATTCATTTCCAAACATGTTGCTACATTCCTCTAACATAATTAGTTTTTGCTAGTAATAAATTCATTTTCTCATAAAAGAATGCTGTATGGTCAAATCTGGACAAAAATGTCCATTTTTTAAAAACAGGTTTAGTTAAAAAGCTGTTTTCCCCTAAAACAAATAGAAACTTTTTTTTTAAATTCCAGGAGCAAGCGTTTTCTAAACAAATGCATTTTTATCTTCTGAGTTTTCAGCCCAAACACTGGAGAGTTGCACATAGGAAGGTGAAAGAGAAATTAATAAACTGACCATAAAAATACTTCTTCCAGTTTAACTCTGCAAATTAAGAGAAGCTGAATTTTTGTGCTGTGTCATAATAAAAAAGGGCCAAAAATTCTGAGCTACTTCAATGTATTCATATCATGGCTTCAATAACAGTTTGGAAATGTATCAATATAGAATACAATCCTAAACCCAACGTACAAAGAAGACTAATTATTACAATATCCTCCCCAATTATTGCCCACTCACATAAGGAGTCCCTTTGATTTCACTAGGACTACTTGCATTGGTAATTCTTACTTACATCAGTAAGAGTTCATGATCAGATCCTTAGTTGTCAAAAATTAAGAGCAATTTGTTGCTTAAGTCTCACAGCTAAGGGTTGTACAGATTGTCAACTTCCCTTATATTACATTGAAAATAGTGGCATCTAAATCCTAGAAAGACTTTCAGAGAATGTACCTGGTCAAAGACATACATATATGTATGGAAGAGTTACAGAAGTGATAATGGGAGATAGTCAAGAATAAAAACTTGGTCGGTGTTTTCTCTCTCATAGGCCTACTTTTTTTTTAGATAATCATCATACTTAGAGAACTAAATTCTTGTTCTAGATAATGGTATCAAAAACTTCAGGGGGTTGTCTAACATTCAGTGCACTTCTTGAAAAGTCATTGCGCAGTTCTAAAATTTCAGTACACATCCACACTGGGTTGCCCACTGGCTACATTCTCTATCCAAGTTTTAGTTTCCAGTATTCTGAAACAGTTGGTTGTTTGGATGTATTAATATGAGACTACAATAAATAACTGCAATGGTGAATAGCAGTCTCATTTACAAAGTAAGGTTCCTAGCATGGAAAACATTATAAACCCTTGCAGATAGGGGCTGCAAGTCTTTACGTTAAGGTTTGTTAGTAAAGATGGTAATTGAAAGATGCCATTTAGTTGGAGCCGAAACATTTCATGGAGAAATATTGGTTTCTACAATATTTTTGTCAAAAAGAATTTTTTGGTCCATGACTCTCTGGTCACTCAGAGCGACACCCAGATTGAAGAGCTCAGGTTTTTAACCCAACCCCCACCTCCAGACAATTCAACAAATTCTATTTGCAAAGTTGTTTGAAAGGTTTTGTTTGCATTCCAGTACAGAACTAAAAACAAATGTTAAAAACTCAAATGTTGCCACAAAACAGAATTGTCATCCTCTGTCCAGCTCTATTTATTAAAACAGGAAGAAAATAATGACTACCTGGAGTGCGAATTAATATCTAATACATATGATCCCCATCACACACTTTTCTAGGAAAGGGATACTGCATGGTAGAGAGATCTGGGGTCTAATCTGAAGAGGTGCAGAGCACCCTTTACTCCCATTGAAATAAATTATAGTAGCTACTTAACAGCTCAAGATCAGGCCCTGGGATTAGCAGATGAATTCTGTTGGTTCCTTGTGGCGGGTCTTTTTACCCTAGAAAGAAAATGTAATCTTGGAGACTGTGATGGGTTCTCCCTGGGGAGCCACCAGGAACTTGGTTGCCACTGAGCCCTCTGACCCACCAGCCTGGGCTCCCACACACTGTGCTGCTGTGACAAGCTGCAAAGCCCTCCAAGCTTGCACTTTCACCAGCATTCACACAGAGAGGACCCCAGAACAGTACCGTCCTGCCTTAACCCCATATACTGGCCAGATTTGATGAACACCCTGTCCGCCTCTCCCTCATTATGAAGAGGAGCATGCACACTTGTGGTAACCAAGCTGAGATTTTCCCCAGACACCTTAGGGATTGTCTACACTGGCAATTTACAGTGCTGCAACTTTCTTGCTCAGGGGTGTGAAAAAACATCCCCCTGAGCACAGCAATTTCCAGTGTTGTGAAGCACCAGTGTAGACAGTGCACCAGTGCTGGGAGCCGCACTCCCGGCCCTGGGAGCTATGCCCCTCGTGGAGGTGGGTTTTTTAGAGCACTGGGAGAGCTCTCTCCCTGTGCTGCGCTGCATTCACACCAGGCACATTAAAGCACTGCCACAGCAGTGCGTTATCATTGCCAGTGTAGACTAGCCCTTAGTCAAACGCACACTGGTTTGGATTAAAACATAAAACAAGTTTATTAACTACAAAAGGATAGATTTTAAGTGATTATAAGTGATAGCAAATGGATCAAAGCAGATTGCCTAGTAAATAAAACTGCAAACTGATCTTAACATATTAGATAGGTAGGATATGAATTAACAAATTCTCACCCTGAGTGATAAACGGACTGGCAGATTCTTAAGGTATAAACTGCCCTGGCTTTGAAGATTGGGTTTTTCCCAGGTTTTCATATACTGGCTAGCAATCCCTTAGCCTTGGACCATCACTTCCCCCCGGTTCAGTCTTTATTTCTCAGGTGTCTTATTGTAGGGAGAGGTATCATCATGATGTCATTTCCCTCCTTTTATATATCTTCTTCCCACTTGCTGGAAAGCTCCTTTGCTATGACCTGGGTCAAACAGTTCCCATTGTGTAGTGCTATCTCTGAGAGGTTTCTATTGTACATAGTTCCTGGGATGATCCTTGTGCTTGTGTGCATTTCCTCAATAAGCTATTAACATCGTTTGGCCTTTTTACTGTTATACCTGAAAGGCTGCTTGTGGGTGTTTTCAACCTGACAACATGTTTGAGTAACACATACATAGCCAAACTTCATAATTTCACATACGAGGATAACACATGTAATCTGACAAGATATAATTTAGTAGATTAAGACTTTTAGAATGATACCTCACAAGACATACTTTGTACAAAACATATCCTAATTACATGACAGTGGTGAATATTGGGGTGCCAGAGAGTCACAGAGACTTCAAAGAAAAGTTCTGTAGCTGGGGTGGTACAGACTAAGGGGCTATTTTGGCTATAGCCTAATGACATAGAGAAAAGCTGAAGAAATGCCAAAGATCAGATGCTGGCCACATTCTTGCTAGGGACAAGATTAATGTTTGCTTTTTTTGCTGTATCCTTTTAACCGCTTCTTTCATTCTTCCTCTTCCAGTAAATAAATTGCTGTATCAGATAAACAAACTGACAGAAACCAAACCTAAAATAATATAACAATAATATCACATTCTTAAAATAGAAGTGTAACAGTTAAAAGAGAGCCTTCTGGTTTTGTAAAAATCGTTCACCACCATTCATGCTGAGGGACAAGGGTTATCACAAGTGTCACTGTTTATAACTTCTGAGTGGAAGAAATGTAGACTGTAGCCAAAAAAAAAAAGTGTATGAGTACATTTGACAGATTCATCCCCCCAGAGCAATCCCCTCCTGGCAAAGACCATCAGTGCAGCTTCTCTGTCTCATGCTTCTCCTCAGCAATTCAGCAGGTTGAACAGTAAATTAGCCCTCCAGCCAGGTCACGCTGAGAGTCTCACCCCATCTGGTGCAAGAACCTCTAAACTCACAAACAAAGGAATAGAAACTGTTCCCTCTTCCTGGGTTCAGTCCTAGGCGGACACTTCACCCCTCTACCCCCAGGCTCTGCAGCAGGGGCGGCTCTAGCCATTTCGCCACCCCAAGCACAGTGGCACGCCGCGGGGGGCGTTCTGCTGGTCGCTGATCCTGCGGCTCCGGTGGACCTCCCGCAGACGTGCCTGCGGAGGGTCCGCTCCCGTGGCTCTGGTGGACCTCCCGCAGGCGTGCCTGTGGATGCTCCACCGAAGCCACGGGATCAGCGGACCCTCCGCAGGCATGCCTGCAGGAGGTCCACCAGAGCCACCTGCCACCCTCCCGGTGACCGGCAGAGCGCCCCCCGCGGCATGCCGGCCCAAGCATGCACTTGGCATGCTGGGGCCTGGAGCCGCCCCTACTCTGCAGAGCTCTTTTCCTGTGCTGCTCAGTGCGCTCCCTTCCAGTACTCTCTTCCCAGAGGCCCAGCTCCTCCCAAGCTGCTGAACCCCAGGGATTCGTCCCTGGAGTCTTCTCTTCCCACAGTCCCCTTCATCCCCACTGTCCTGTCTCTTCCTGGCACTTACCTGCAGGCCCCTCTAGAGTGCTTTTCCATGCAATCAGAAAACTCTCAACTGCCTTTCTCCTAGGTCTTCCTTTAACTGAGCTCTCCCAGCCTTTCTAAGGAAAATCTGAATCCTTTCCAGGTAGACCTGATAATGGAGTTGCCCCTCCAGGTGCTAACAGGTGGGTTCATTAGGCTCTGAGACTCCCAATAACCCTTTTTCTGCCAGTGTGGGGTTTAAACACCTCACCATCACAGTACATAAATATTTGTTTCTTAATATTTTAGCTAAATTCTTGTTTATATTACGGTAGTGCCAACAGGGCCCAACTGAGAGTAGGGCCCCATTGTGGCAGGTGCTGTATAGACAGAATAAGGGAGAGTCTCTGTCCTGAGGACCTGGCAGTTTAAATTGACAAGCAGAGAAAGAGGAGGAGGGAAAGGGGAAAGTGAAGTGACTCGCTCTGCTGTTAAGCTGGAAACACAGCCTAGGCCTCAAGTCCCAGTCTGGTGCCCTATGCCCGCCCCAAGCTGTCGCTCAATCATTTTACTGGCTTTTCTGTATTGTGCACTTTTGTATTGTTTTCGTATCAGGGGATATACAATTTTTGTTGTCACACAGCTGCCCTACGTTGGGATAATCAGTGGTGAAGTATGGAATATTGGGGATCTGACCACTCCTGTATATCATCTCACTGAGTTCCCCAGATGCAGCTGAAGCCAGGAACCTCTTCTTTTAGAGTCTCCTCAACACTGAGCGGGCTCTTGAGAAACATTAATATAGCTTTTGGCTGCTTAATATTCCTCCCTGAGCTCTACTGGGCACAAAGGCCCACCCAGAAATGCTCATGAAGGGCACTATTATGCCTTGAAGGCACAGCCCCTAGAAAAGAACAGAGGGAATGCCTCCTGGAGCTCCTAGGTACATACTCTTTATAGGGTGCAGCTCATTCTCCCGGTGCAGCTGGCCAGGACTATCCCCAGCTCTGCTTTATAGCCTTGCTTCCTCCTGGCACACCTCTTTCGAAGTACTTTGAGAAATTCCTGCCTTGGCTGGCCCTTGTGCAGGCTGCGCAAGGTGGGGGACACTTCTTGCTCCCCCTTCCCTGCCACTGTACATCCTATTAAAGGCTAGGTAGAAAATTACCCTAAAGGGGGTTGTGTTGAGTAGGTCTGGCTGGGCCCTGTCTCTATCTGGATTGTCCCCCTCACCAAAACATTCTGGTTAAGGGGGTTTTCAGGGTTCCCTCCCCACTCTGAACTCTGGGGTACAGCTGTGGGGACCTGCATGAAAGACCCCCTAATCTTATATTCCACCAGCTTAGGTTAAAAACTTCCCCAAGGCACAAACAAATTCCTTTCCTTGTCCTTGGATGGTATTGCTGCCACCACCAAGTGATTTAAACAAACATTCAGGGAGGGGCCACTTGGAGCCCTATCCCTCCAAAAATATCCCCCCAAGCTCCTTCATCTCCTTTCCTGAGGAGGTTTGAGAATAAGATAATACCAACCAAATAGGCTAACAAGGTGAGCACAGACCAGACCCTTGGATTTTTAGGACACTAAAACCCAATCAGGTTCTTAAAAGAAGAACTTTATTATAAAAAAAAAAAAAGTAAAAGAAGCACCTCTGTAAAATCAGGCTGGAAGGTAATTTTACAGGGTAATAAAAAGACTTAAAATACAGAGGATTCCCCTCTAGGCTTAACTTTAAAGTTACAAAATAGGAATAAACCTCCCTCTTATCATAGGGAAAATTCACACACTAAAACAAAAGATAATCTAACGCATTTCCTTGCTATTACTTACAATTTCTGGAATTTTAGATGTATCATTTTAGTAGGAGCCGGATTACCTGCTTGGTCTCTCTCTGTCTCAAGAGAGAACACAAAGAGAGCACAAACAAAACCGTCCCCACCCCCCAGATTTGAAAGTATCTCCTTTCCTTATTGGTCCTTTTGGTCAGGTGCCAACCAGGTTATTTGAGCTTCTTAACCCCTTACAGGTAAAGGAGGAATTTTATGCTACCCTGAGCTGCATGTTTATGATAGTCATTGCAGAAAGGGTTTGATCACTTGTGCTCTTCCCTCCCTCCCTTTCAAGTGGTTCTAAGGATATCTGAAACCAGGAGAGACCTGGCAGCACTGATTTCCCCTACCTGGACTATTCCTCTGTGGGGGTGAGCTGGGCCCTTGATTTTATATTTATGTTTTAAATCACATTCCAATTAGAAAACACCTGTTCTAAAACGATCAAAGAGCCCAAGTGGCTGGGGAATGACCTGTATTGGCAGAATCATTTCCTATAGCTTAGTAGTTTGAGCAAAGGCATAAAATATTTGTAACCTTTTCTTGCCTAAAGAATTTCAGTGTCATGCTCTGATACTATTAAGTAGCATATGAAGTGTAATTTTCTAATAAGTTTTGTATTCCAGACCCTCAGTCCAATACCTTCCCAAAATGTTACAACTTCCAATTCCTGCCATGTACCCATAAAGGTGCCACAGTTAGGGCACCTCCTCTCTTCACATCCCTACTTGGGATATACCAAGTTTGCTAATCACTCCACCAGGGAAAGGAACAATCAGTCCTTGACTATCACCAACAATCCTTTTCACTAGCCAATAACGTACCAATACCCTTTCCTGGGGGTTTTTATACTTTATTTACACATACACTTTCCCATTAATATTCAGCCATAGAAACCAGGGATAAATTCTTAAATCCACAAGGGATTGGGATGCTTAAGTGTCCTCTCCCTTTCCTTGCCCAGTATTTTAGTTGGGGTTAAAACTCTAAATCTTGGACATATTTTACTTTGGGAGAGAAAAGATGTTTCTATTTGTATTGCAATACCTGTCCCATCTCTGCCAGAAGTATCACATTTTGGTTACTGTGGAGAGTGAAAAATACTTAATCTGCCTCGAGAGTCATTTATTTCTATTTTTAGAAGTACTTGAATTAGTTCTGTGTTGTGCAGCACACTTTACATGGCATTGTATTCGCATTTCCTAAATACAAGGCAAAGCTGATCCACTCCACATTCCTTGCTAATTTTAAACAGCTTCTTGATTGGCTAAGGGATGGAGGTGGGGGTCAGGGGAAATTTTAATTTATTAGTCTTTCACTTCTGAAGCCACTTGTTCAGATGTCTTGGGACACAAATGGAATCCCAAATGGGATACTCAGTTTGGATCCGGATGGATATTTAACTATCAGATTTTTCCACAATCAGCCATTTCTTCTCTGAAAAAGTCATTGTTGTGGGATATGAGGGGTGTTGGAGATCACCGGCACAGCTGTGTGAAGATTTAATGCTGCAACCCTGTGCTATACTTGGCTCTCCCTAGTCTCATCACCCAAACTAAGAACTAGGGCTGTCAAGTGATTAAATAAATTAATCCTGATTAATCGTGCAATTTAAAAAATTGTGATTAATTGTGCAATTAATCATGCTGTTAATAATAGCATACCATATATTTTTGGATGTTTTCTATATTTTCAAATATATTGATTTCAATTACAACACAGAATACAAAGTGTACAGTGTTCACTTTATATTTATTTTTTATTACAAATATTTGCACTGTAAAAAACAAATACTATTTTTCAATTCACCTAATACAAGTATTGTAGTACAATGTCTTTATCATGAAAGTTGACCTTGCAAATGTAGAATTATGTACAAAAAATAACTGCTTTCAAAAATAAAACAATGGAAAACTTTAGTGCCTATGAGTCCACTCAGTCCTACTTCTTGTTCAGCCAATTGCTCAGACAAACAAGTTTGGTTACAGTTACATGTGTCCATGCTGATGATGGGTTTTGCTTGATAACAATACAAAATAGTGCAGACCAATGCATGTTCATTTTCATCATCTGAGTCAGAGGCCACCAGCAGAAGGTTGATTTTTTTTTTTGGTGGTTCAGGTTCTGTAGTTTCCACATTGGAGTGTTGCTGTTTTAAGACTTCTGAAAGCATGCTCCACACCTCATCCCTCTCAGATTTTGGAAGGCACTTCAGATTCTTAAACCTTGGGTCGAGTGCTGTAGCTATCTTTAGAAATCTGACATTGGTACTTTCTTTGCGTTTTGTCAAATCTGCAGTGAAGGTATTCTTAAAGCAAACAACATGTGCTGGGTCATCATCTGAGACTGCTATAACATGAAATATGGCAGAATATTTGTAAAATAGACTAGGAAACATATAATTCTCCCCCACAGAATTCAGTCACAAATTTAATTAACACATTATTTTTAAAATGAGCATCATCAACATGGAAGCATGTCCTCTGGAGTGGGCCAAAGCATAAAGGAGCATTTGAATGTTTAGCTTATCTGGTACATAAATACCTTGCAATGCTGGCTACAAAAGTGCCATGCAAATGCCTGTTCTCACTTTCAGGTGACATTGTAAATTAGAAGCAGGCAGCATTATCTCCTGTAAATGTAAACAAACTTGTTTGCCTTAGAGGTTGGCTGAATAAGAAGTAGGACTGAGTGGACTTGTAGGCTCTAAAGTTTTAAATTGTTTTGTTTTGGATTGCAGTTATGTAACAAAAACTTTCTATACTTTTAAATTGCACTTTCACAATAAAGAGATTGCACTACTACAGTACTTATATGAGGTGAACTGAAAAAGACTATCTTTTATCATTTTACACTGAAAATATTTGTAATAAAAAATATAAAATGAGCACTATACACTTTGTATTCTGTGTTGTAACTGAAATAAATATATTTGAGAATGTAGAAAACATCCAAAAATATGTAGTACATTTCAGTTGGTAGTCTATTGTTTAATAGTGCGATTAAAACTGCAATTAATCGCAATTAATTTTTTTAATCACAATTAATTTTTTGAGTTAATCACATGAATAAACTGCAAGTAATCGACAGCCCTACTAAGAACACATGTATGATAAGCTCTGCCATTGGTTTGCAACATTTGGGTAGAGAATGTTTTTCACCATGTTGTGCTTTGCCCACTTTACAACACACTAATCCTAATTTCTCTCATATGATCCATTTTGGGTTATGCAATTTTTCCCAGTAGGAGTGGTCACAACAAATATTCTTGCCCAAATCCTCAAAAGCGGTTATGCTCCTAACTTGTATGGATTTTGATCAATCGAATGAAATCAAAGGAAGTTAGGATCTTAAATATCTTTGAGGATCTGGGCCTTTGTCTTTATAATCTATCAGAGCTGTGCTGCCCAGGGAACAGGACAGGGAGCAGATTACAATCTAGTCCCTGCTTCTTCCTTGCTCCAGGGGAAGAAAGCTGTACCAGCTGTTTATCTAGGTTACTTCCCAGTCCAAGAAGGATTAGTTGTGCTGGCTGACACAGGGCATGTATATAGGGTGGGGAGGTGCAGTCAAGATTCCTTCCACTTCCCACCTCTGCCTGTTCTCCCCTCATCCCCTGCATGGGAAGGGAGGTGACAGTTGGGCAACACGGGTAGTCCATGCAGGGGAGTAAAGTGTCCTTCCATTTCTTCATATAGTGTAAGACAAATCATGATTATTATTTGTACTGTGTTACCACTCAAAACCCCCTATTTTGATCAGGGTTCTATTGTGCCAGGCACCACACCCACCCACACCCACGCAGCAAATCAGTGTGAAATTTAGCAGGAATTAATTTAATTTAGAAAAATGGCCCTCAGTCAGAATATTCAAAACTTTTCTTTCAACTGTTTGCTCTGACTTGTTTCTGAACCATGCTGATTTTTTAAAATGCTCCTTTGTTTGGAGATTAAAACCATATGTTTATCTGATCGGTTGCAGAGTTTTTGTCCTTCAGTTTTCCAGAAACAGAGGGAAAAAGGTGGACATTATGTTTATGTGCCTGCTATTCAAAGATACAGACTTGTAATGAATATCAAGTGGCATGCATTTCAGGCTTCTTGGCATTTGGTTCAACCAAATTCATAAACTCAGTGCTGGAGAGACAGAAAAACATTACAACAAAAAGCAAACTGCGTGTAAAAGAATACAGTTTACAAATGTGGGAGTGGTTACCTGGTTATACTTGAAGAATTAATATGATTTTAAGCACATTTCTGTATTAGAAAGACTGATTTAATCTAAGACTGGAAAAGAATGTTTGTTCTGGTTTTCAGTTTTACTTACCTGCTGCCAAAATATTTTTTGGCTCAGCCTGTGAAACAACAAATTAATTCTCCCATAATCAGTAAATTTAAATAAAAAACTGCAGTTAAACATCTGTTGTATGAATCAGCCAAAGAAGTATACAGGCCATTCATTCAGTTTTAAACTAGACAGTTCTCTTTCTATAGTTTTGTTTTTTGGTACTGATGCAAAACTGGAAGTGATTTTGTCCAGTATCAAGGATGGGAGACGCTATTTTGAAAAGAGTGGTGCTCCGCCCCTACCAAAGTGAACACGCACTTACCGTGCAAGGGTGGGCTCATGCAGCTGGGAGTGGCCCCATGCCAATTCCAGAAGTACTAGTATTCTGGAGATGTAGCAGTGGCTACCCTACAGCAAAGTGAGTTTTGGAAAGACTCCAATCGTCTCCTTGTTACTAAAGTAAAACTCTGGAGCTCCAGCTCTGAAGAAGAGTGTTCTGAAATGGAATCAATGTCATAAAGATGTACAGCTGGAAGGAACCTTAAAAGGTCATTTAATTCAGCCCCCTTCACTGAGGCAAAACCAATTCTACCTAGACCATCCATAACAGGTGTTTGTCTAACCTGTACTTAAAATCCTCCATTGTTGGGAATTTGTGCAATCTCCCTAGGAAGCCTATTTTAGTGCTTAATTCTCCTTAAAAGTTTTTCCTAATATCTAACCAAAATCTCTCCTGCTGCAGATTAAGCCCATTATTTCTTGTCTTACCTTCAGTGAGCACAGAGAACAATCAGTTACCATCCTTGTTATAACAGCCCTTAACATATTTGAAAACTTATTAGGTCTCCCCTCAATCTTCTTTCCTCAAGACAAGACTAACTATGCAAAGTCATGCATCTGACCAAGTGGGTATTCACCCACGAAAGCTTATGCTCCAATATGTCTGTTAGTCTATAAGGTGCCACAGGACTCTTTGTCGCTTTATGCATGGGTCATTTTTTTTAACCTTTCCTCATAGGTCAGGTTTTCTAAACTTTTTAGCATTGTTTGTTGCTATCCTCTGGACTCTCTCCAATTTGTCCATATCTTTCTTAAAGTGTGGCATCCAGAACTGGAGACAGTTCTGCTGAGCAGAGCAGGGCAATTACCTCCCATGGCTGAATGTAGCCCCAGAACCTTTTTAGCAGAATGACTACCAATCAGTTATTCCCCATTTTGTAGTCGAGCATTTAATTTTTTTCTTCTTATGTGTAGTACTTTGCACTTGTCTTTACTGAATTTCATCTTGTTGATTTCAGACCCATTCTCCAATTTGTCAAGGTCATTTTGAAAGCTACTCCTGTCCTCCAAAGTCCTTGCAACACCCCTTCCTCCCGCAGCTTGGTGTCTTCCACAGTAAACCAGAAATGGGATGGAGGTGGGCAGTGGTGCTGGACAATTTTTAGAAGTGGGGGTGCTGAAAGACAGCCACCTCACCCTGTCAGCCCTCCCGCCCACGAGGCTGGGAGCAGGGCTGTGTCTCCAGGAGGGGGAGCCAGGCAGGGGTAAGGGGGCTGAGGCCACAACTGGGGGCGGGTGTGGGGCCAGGAGTGAAGCCCCGGACAGGAGTCAGCAGTTAAGACCCCATGTGTGGGGCCAAGAGCAGAGCCTGGGCTGGGTACAGGGCCCGGGTGTGGGGACCCAGGCATGGGGCCAGTGGCCGGGGCCCCAGGAGCAGAGCCCTGGGTGCAGGACTGGTGGGCCCCAGGAGTGGGGTTGGGGCTGGCATAGCCAGGACCCAAGCCCCAGGTGAGGTGAGGGGCTGGGGAGTGGAGTGCAGATGGAGGGCTGGGAGCACGGCATAGGCGTGGGCAACACCCCCCCAGGTTTTATGTGCAGAGCCAGCAGCTGGGGAGCAGGGCATGGGGCCGGTAGCCCCTCATAAAACCTGAGGGTGCTGCAGCATGCCCCTCCCCCTCGCACTCCTACTTCCTGCACCTATGGAGGTGGGAGGGGGGACTCTCTCTAAGACTTAATTTAATAGTGTCTGTCATTATAAATGCATTATCATCATTGCTCAAAAAAATAGCTTGTCATTTTCTTGCAGGAAAAAGGTTTCCTAGTTTCTACGTGTCTTAGGGTAGGTCTATACTTACCTGCCGGGTCGACGTGTAGCGTTCGACTTCTCGGAGTTCGAACTATCGTGTCTAATCTAGACGCGATAGTTCGAACTCCGAACGCGCTCCTGTCGACTCTGGAACTCCACCACCGCGAACGGCGGTGGCGGAGTCGACGGGGGAGCCGCGGACTTCGATCCTGCAGCGTCTGGACAGGTAAGAAGTTCGAATTAAGGTAGTTCGACTTCAGCTACGCTATTCGCGTAGCTGAAGTCGCGTACCTTAGTTCGACCCCCCACCCTAGTGTAGACCAGGCCTTATATGCAGTATTTTCAGTGTCAGTTCTCTTCTTGTAAGAGATTCTGATTGCTTCTATTGAATTTTACTATCTGTTTTTTGGTGGCCATTTAAACCCTCTCTGACTAATTGTTCTTGGGCGGGGGAGGGAGGTGTCTTATTGCTATTTGTGGGTGCTCTTTAGAATAATCGTGGGGTTTTGGTTTTGTGGGGAAGTTATGTGCTTGTGTAGCCCTCTGTACATAATTTACATAATAGTGCTCATTGTCTGGTGTTGCATAGCACTTTAGAAAAGAAAAAATGAAAGCTCAAAAGTTAGAGTGAATTATAGAAATTAATATGAAAACTTATTAACTTTGTTTTAAAGTTATTAACTAACATTGTTGCTGGTTAGATGAGAAGACTGATAGCCAAGACTACCACCAATGAGTTCAGGCTCTCTCACTAATTCGCTACGTGACCTTGGTCAAGTCACTTAACCACTGTATATGCCTCATTTTGTTCATAAGGAGTTACAATATTTAACTACAAAAACAATGAGGAGTCCCGTGGCACCTTAAAATGGTTTTTTTACCCACGAAAGCTGATGCCCAAATAAATCTGTTAGTCTTTAAGGTGCCACCAGACTCCTCGTTGTTTTTGTGGATACAGACTAACACGGCTACCCCCTGATCCTTGACAATATTTAACTACCTCACAGGGGAATGAGGTTTTATTTAGTATCTATAAAGTGCTTTGTAGAGCCACAGATAATGTTTTAGAGACGTGTACATTATCATTTTTACTCCATGCAAAGCAGAGGGAGAGAGGGAGATGCACAGTTCTAGAGGATAGTAGTGCCACTGAATGATAATATAGCTTATTGTCCCTTTAAAGCAATGGCTCTCAACCTTTCCAGACTACTGTGCCGTGTTCAGGAGTCTGATTTGTCTTGCATACCCCAAGTTTCACCTCACTTAAAAACTCCTTGCTTACAAAATCAGACATAAAGATACAGAAGTGTCACAGCCACGCTATTACTAAAAAATTGCTCACTTTCTCCTTATACCATATAATTACAAAACAAATCAACTGGAATATGATAATATACTTACATTTCAGTGTATAGCATATAGAAAAGTATAAACATGTCATATGAAATTTTAGTTTGTATTGATTCCACTAGTGTTTTTTTATGGAGCCTATTGTAAAACTAGGCAAATATCTAGATGAGTTGATGTGCCCCCTGGAAGACCTCTGTGTATCCCCAGGAGTACACGTACCCCTAGATGAGAACCACTGCTTTAAAGAAAGGGTGGCCAGGTTGCCCTCAGAAAAAAGAGGCACGATAAAGGGAAGGTAGAGGCTGACAAGACATGGCACTATGGATCTAGGAGAAAGACCTTGGCTGGGGAAAGTAATTTTTGGATGTGTTGTGCCCAAAGGTGTAGCCTGGCCCTGAGACCTGAAAAGTAGTAATAAATTAAAGGCATATAGCTACCATAAATTCTCTAGATCTATTGGGCAAAATCTCAGACCTATTGAAGTCAAAGGGATTCTTGTCAGTGACTTCAATGGGGCCAAGATTTGACCCCCTGAAGGCATCTGGACAGCTATATCCTAGCTATTGAAGGAAAGAGTTTCGTGCCTAGGACTGCACTGTTACAATGGGGGACAATAACTCTAAGAGTAGGGACCTGGAGTCAGTGGATCCTATCTAGGATGGAGTATAGCCTTTTGTAGCCTGGATGCCTGTCTTGTGACTGGGGCCAGGAAATGAAGATCATTCTTTTATCAGAATCCTCATGTCGTGCTCTTAATACAGGGACACCATCACTTCACAAGCTGCTACAGCTGAGGGCTAGATCTAGTTCCAAATGAAGTTAGGCAAAAACTCCAAATCAATTCAAAGGGAATTGGATCAGATCCCAACTAAATAACAGGCTTGTGTATCCTGAGGAGAAGATGCACTTTATTCTACTAGCATGAAAAATTACACCCAGGGGGAATTCTGCACCAAAAAATTAAAAATTCTGCACATGCTATTTTAAAATTTTGCAAATTTTATTTGTCAAAACAACACAATATAATCACTCCAGTTTCAATTACTTTGGTAATTTATTTCCAAATACCTGTTGACAAGTATGTCAACAATACAGACAACAGCAAAAAAAATTCCCCGAATACCCCTCATGCCAGAGAGCCATGGAGCCCCCCCCAGCCCCCCCTCCCCATAGAGCCCAGCTGTGGGACAGCTCCCAGACCCCCCTCCCCATAGAGCCCAGCTGTGGGGCAGCCCCTAGACCCCCTCCCCATAGAGCCCAGCTGTGGGGCAGCCCCCAGACAATAGCCCTCTCCTGCCCATGGAGGCCAGCCATGGAGAAACCCTTAGACACCAGCACCCCCAGAGTTTTTACTCCCCCCAATTTCTTTACTGTCCTGCCAGGGGACATGGTATGGTGTGGCCCCGCCCTTCCTCACCCTTTGCCCGAGTTGGCTGGTTCTCCCAGGCCCTCTCCCTTCCCTGGGAGAATGAGGATCAAAAGCCTCCAGCCCAGCCAACTCAGATATGAAAAACATGAAAGCAAATATAATTTGTTTGTAAAGATTTGAAGTATCGTATGCTAAGTTTTAGAATGTGTTACTACTGAAAGCAGTGGAACCAAACTTAAGAGGAGCCCTGTGTTTTTGCATTGTTAATACTTATGTGCTGTTGATCTATGTTAAACAAAAAATATAGTTTAATAGGAGCACTAAACAGACCCTACGTTTCAAATTGTTCTGTTCGCTGTGAAGTCTTTCAGTCCACACACAACCCAGATAGATTTTCAACATCTAATGTGGAATGAATTTGTCATTCTCTTGCAGTTTATTTATCGTGTGGATGCATGTGGTTAACTGAAAAACCTCCAGGCTGAAAGTGCCCGCACTCTTTGATGGTTCCAATCCTGCAGTGCAGTGAGTCAGTGCTTTTGTGAAAATTTTATAGGCTGAAGGCAACATGCTGAGTAGTCTGCATTTACTAAATTTTCTTGATAATAGGACAAAGATAGTAGCATTCTCCCAGTACCGTAGGGTTTTTTTCTCTTTGATGTAGAATATGAATAGTTTTGCAATTGCGTCAAGTAAGGGATTTCCTCCATCTTTTATTATATCCACTTCTATGTAGGCTCCCTCTGGAGTTTTCTTTCTTGTCATCCTTCTTACTGCTAATGCTACATCTTCTTTAGTACTTAGATTCTTTTCTTTGGCCACTTCACTCCCTCTCTTTCAGAAACTGCTTTTATAGAAGGTAAAGATATTTATTGACCCTCTCCTACATCTTCCCTTTACTATATTCTATGTAGTTTCGTACACATCCACACCACCCAGGGCCAAATTTTTCCTTTGGATGCACATGCAAAAACACTGTCGATAATTCATCAAAATACCAACTTAATTTATAAGTGTCCCCCCTTATTATTATTTGCATTATGGTAGTGCCTAGGAAACCTTGTCGTAGACCAGGATCCAATTGTCCCAGTTGCTGTGCAAGCAAACCAAAAAGGTGTCCCCTGCACCAAAGATTTCACCCCTTCTAATTCATAAATCACTTGCTCTCTTGATCTTGGATACAGGTGTGCTCTAGGTTTACTTATTCCTTCTCACCCCTCATCACATCCCCTAATACTGAAACGGAGCTGTAGGTTACAGTGTATTCTGGCAGATTCACCAAGTCCTTGTTGCAGAAAAAGAGCAGGGAAACTATGCCAAGATTTGACCCTGATTCACATTCACAAGTTTTGTATCAAAATACCAATATCTCCACAAAATACATTCACAGCAACGGATGATTACTGCACACATCCCAAAGGGCTGATCCCATGAGCTCTTGTGCATACTGGAGAATGAAGCACATTTGCAGATCTGCCACGCAGGATGAACAGGTGTGATTGCAAAAAGAGGATGGTACAGGGAAAGACCCACCATGCTCAATGCAGCAGGCTGGTACTGACACCTCTTATTGCCTATGTGGGGCAGCACCCAAAGAGGGAATGGTATTAGACCCTGAGTCACATTCACAAGTTTTCTATGAAAACACTAACGTTTTGGCTAGCAGGTGCCACCACACTGCTCCACTATTGAGCTCCCAGGATGGTGAGTAGCTCTATACAAGCCTGAAGAGCCCTCTCACCCATCCTAGTGGTATTAGTATTGCTATTTAACATTTATGGTGCCATAGCACCTAAACACCTCAACTAGTTTTAAGCCCCATTGTGCTTATGCACCTTTAATTTGACTCCCTTATGCATATGCATTATGGTTAAGGATACGATTTAGTCACAGATATTTTTAGTATAAGGCATGGACAGGTCACGGGCAATAAACAAAAATTCACAGTCCATGACTTATACTAAAAATACCCATGACTAAATCTTGGGGAGGGGGGTGCACGCTGGGGGGCTGCTGCTGGAGGGGGGTGCTGGGAGGGCACCTGGGGCCAGTCGGCCAGGGACCGCTGTCTGGGGCCACAGACCCAGGTTGCTCCAGCTGCCCCAAGACCACTGCCAGGGGCCACCGGAGCAGCAGTTGGTGTGGCTGTCCCCGGGGCTGCTCCAGCAGCAACTGGTCTGGCTGTCCCAGGGGCACCTGAGCAGCTAGCCCCAGAGCCAGCGGCTTGGCCAGCCCTGGGGTCAGCCACACTGGCCCCTGCAGAAGTCACAGAAAGTCACGGAATCCGTGACTTCCGCAACCTCCATGACAGACACGGAGCCTTAATTATGGTACAGTCTTTATGTACATGATCACATATTATTTTTTCCATAGGACCTTATTATGCTTGGTGCTGTACTATATAAATTAAATGTTAATACCTGCTTATAACTCCTTACAAGTTGAAAGACAAGATATAAGAGGTGGATGAAATCAACATAAAGGGATTTTAGCACAGATTAGCTGAATGCACAATTTATAGCAAATCACAAGCAGTTATCACAATAATGAGTCTTACACCTCTAAAAATGTTTGCTGAGACATGGCTGTCTTAAGCCATTCTTTTCTTTCCTGCCTATTTTCCCAGAGAGGCCCCTACTGAATTAAACCAAAATAGTCATACAGTAAACATCCTAATAACCTGGCCAACATGCAGCATTCATAAATTATCACAGGGCAGCTCCAAATCTGTCACAGAATCAGTTAACTTCAAGATGCTTCAGCCAGAAAGAAAGGAGTAAGACCCATATATAGATCACATCATGGTCAACTATACTATAGTGCCTGGAGCATGACTATCCAGAATGTTACTCAGATACAGCACCATTCTTTGATCAGAGGTGATGGTGTGTGTGTGTGCACGCACCATCATAATAATCTAGTCTGACCTGCACATTGCAGGCCACTAAACCTCACCCAGCCACTCCTGTAATAGATCCCTAATCTCTGGCTGAGTAACTGAAGTCCCCAAATCATGATTTAAAGACTTAAAGTTACACAGAATCCACCATTTACACTACTTTAAACCTGCAAGTGACCCGTGCCCCATGCTGTGGAAGAAGGTGAACACCCCGTACTCCCACAGGTCTTTGCCAATCTTTTCCACCCAGGGGGAAATTCCTTCCCGATTCCAAATACGGTGATCAGTTAGACTCTGAGTATGTGGGCGAGAACCGCCAGCCAGACACGTGTGCATCCTACCTATTTAGGAAACCATTGCAACATCCAGACAATTGCTAGACAAAACCCAATAGCACTGCAGTGACACGATTTATTTTGGTTTTGGATACATGTTGCCTGAAAATTCTCTCCCAGTGGTAGATACCCTAACTCCTAAATGTGTTGTATTACCAAAAAAGAAACATGATTCCATTTTCACTGTTCTATAGTCTATTAGCATTAAGAACCCTTATATACAGTCTTTATAGCTTACCTATTTCAGTTTGCTCCAGAGACCAGCCTGAAACTTGGAATGAAAGATTTTAGTTTGTGAGGGAATTTATGATTTATTAAAGAACAAAAAATGTTTGCTGGTTTCATATTCACTCTTGCACTAACATAAATCCTAAAAATATCTATTTTAAATAATTGAAATATATCAAATACTTTACAGTACAGTCTAATTGCTCCTGTTAAATAAAAAAAAATCAAAATGGCTACATGAAATTGATATGTACAGTCCCTGTTAGTGAGACAAAGGATGGTATTGTGTTTATGGCACTGGGCTTAGACTCCAGAGGATTGTTTTCAATGTTCAGCTCTGCCACAGACTTCCCGTGTCACCCTGGGGAAGTCACTTATAGCCTGATGCAAAATCCATTGAACTCATCAGGAGTCTTTCCATTAGGTTTGCAAATTTGGTTGGATGTATTCCTGGAGGTTTCATCACATGACATAATCTTTAATTAAAGATTAATCTTTAATTTTTGGAGACTCCAGGGCAATCCTGGAAGGATGGCAATCCTACTTTCCATTCACTTCTGTGGCTTTGGATCACTCTCTCTGCCTCACTTCTCCATCTGTAAAATAGAGAAAATATTTTCCTGTCTCCTAGAGGTGTTGTGAGAATAAATTTATGTGGAGGCACTCACAAACTACAGTTATGGGAAACATGTAAATACCTCTTTCTTCTCCCCCCCCCACAGAGGTTTGGGTGGACGAGAAAGAAAGGGAGTGTGTGCGTGTGTGTGCACATGCATGTGTGCTCAGAAGGACTAGTCATATAGGCTTAGGCTGCAGCACACAGAAAACAGTACACTAAATACACACACACACACACACTATATATATATATATATTAGAATGTTCTTCCCTTTCTAATTACTTCAAACCTAATGGACAAAAATGGATTAATTTTTTCAGACTTAGCGCAATCTGAATCTATTATTAATCAATCATGTTCAAATCTTTAATCATCAATCCCCCAAACATTCTAACTTTTAATATAATCATTGATGTCTATTTCATTTTTTAAAATAATAATGCATTGTCATATACTTATTCTTGTTTTTCTGTATTGGGGTGATTCTGTTCCAGCATAACATGTAAATACATTTTTTAAAAAATCTTTCTATCAGATAAATACTGTTGCTATTTTAAAATAATTTTTTAAATCTTTCCTTCCTCATTTAGGAGGCACATGAAACAAAAGTGTTAGGATCAAAAGCCTCAAGAATATACTCTATTTAAGTTTAACAGTATACTCTATGCGTTTAACAGTACATACTTGTACATTCACCAGGCAGGTGATAAAGAAAGAACAGTAAAAACCATAAAGCTTAACACTGGTCACCTCTAGTTTGCACTGTGCTATTAAATCTTCATTTACCTTTAGGTTCAGCCTTAATATGTAAAATAAAATCATGGAACAAACTGCTAAGATATTGAAATATCCAATCTGGTGATTAAAAGTCTAATAATCACTGCTCCTGATTAAATTATATTGTTGCTCAGTACTGGGGACCCATTTAAAGTGCTGTAGTCTGTAACCTCAGATTTGTTATTCAAGTTTTGAGAGAGTCACTTCAACGTATTTCTTGGCTTTCTGCAAAAGCTAGCATGCTTTTTCCTTTGTCTAGCATTATGGACTCTAATGGTTACTAGCTTAGCATTTCATTCATATTTGCAGCAAAATTGGTGAAGGATGGGTGGGTGATAAGAGCAAACTAATAAAGTGTTTTTTTTACTCTTACCAGTTCTATCCCTTCAAGAAGCAGTATTGGCTTTGTCATCCCCCCTCAGGGTCCTATAATGGAATATTTTTGGTTCGGTCTCCATTTTCAATATCCTCCAACTGGACTACTAAGATTGATGGCTAAACTGTTATTTCACTGCCCATATGATGATACAGGCTCCCCATCTAATTCTCCATGTGGGAATCCTTTCTTCTGCCAATATTAAATGGGCTCCTTGATTTTAGTCAATTTGTAATCTTGCTAACATTCTTGTTTCCCTCCTGCCATATTGTGGTATAATATATTTCATGTTTTTCTTGAACAATTTCAACTGTTTTAAGGTTACTGTGATGGGGTATACCTGCCTTGCACTGGGCTGGAAGGGGTTAACCCCATACTATGGACTGAGCAAGTCACTCCTCCTGTCCCGTACTGGGCAAATGCGCCAACTGGAACCACAGTATAAAAGGGAGCAGCTCAGCTCATTCTGCTCTGACCAGGGAGGAGAGAGAATGTGTGTTGCTCACTCCCGCCCAGGGGCTGTCAGAGCCCCAGAGGCCTGGCACACAGAGACCCAGGCAAATACCTGGTTGTCTGCAGAAGCCCACAAGGGGAAGGAGTTGTTGGGAACTTCACCTGCCAATTTCCCTGGAGAACCAGAGGAGCTGTGAACTATGGAGCAGGAAGACAGGGTAGGAAGTAGCCTAGGGGAACATTCACTGCAGGTAGGGCCCTTGGCTGGGACCGGTGGAGTAGGGAGGGCCCAGGCCCCCATACCCCAGCAGACAACCCACCCCTTCGTGGTGGCCCACACCTCTTTGGTCACTGGGCCCTACTGGCTGGTGCCAAAGGGCAGTCCAATTCATTCTGGCCATTGGGCCCTACTGCCTAGTGCTGAAGGGTGGTCCCATTAACTCTGGATGCTGGGCCATACTGTCTGGCATGGGCCGCAGGGACGTGCTGGCTGCCACTTCCCGCAGCTCCCCTTGGCCGGGAACTGCAAACCGCGGCCACTGGGAGCTGCGGATGGTCAATATAAACAAACTGTCTCGTAGCCCAACAGCAGATTACCCTGACAGGCCGTGTGTGGCCCACGGGCTGCAGGTTGCCTACCACTGGTCTACATTAAAGCGCTGCAGCAGGACAGCTGTGCTGCTGGAGCATTTTAAGTGTAGGCAAGCCCAGTGTTTAACTTCCTACTTATGGGTTTACTAGAGACTAAAATAGCCCCACAGCAACTTGTAAACAGTGCTTATTTCACAAATTACAGTGTCTCTACTTTTTTTAAAATTTCATGCCCTCATTCTCTCTCCTCCCAAATAAAGAAGTTTAAATTTAGATAATAGGATGAAACACGGCAAAATATTTTAAAAGACAAAGTTCAGACTGGTGTTCAAGTCACCCCACTGTGCTGCTGTCATAGTTATAAATTAAAGATAGGGTGCCACTCACTTTATAAATTCCCAGCCTCTTTTCATTTGCTACAACTTTAATGCTTAAATTTACCTTAGGCTTTCCTCCCAGATACTGTTTCTCCCTCTCCCTCCCTCCCGGTATCTATTTGAAAATAGTTCAAAGAGAACTAATCCACCAAGGAATTAGGAGAAAAAAATATGTCCTAGTAAAAAGAGATCTCAGTAAATGGGATTATCTATAAAAAGAGCTTTCACTTATTTCACTGTGTGGAAATGAGTCCCAAAAGATAAAAAAGCAAAGAGAAAAGGTTAAAAGATTTCTTTCTTGGTCTGTCTCCATGAAAACTGATGTTCTTCTTGCATACATACAAGTCCTTTTTTAAAAAGTGGCATGAAAACACAAGGTGACTATGCAAAAATAATGTTTCTAAAATCAGCTGTAGAATGAGATGTGCACATTTATGGATAATAGCATTAAATTCATAATTGTACTTTAAGAGGCATATATGTAAAATAGGTTTCCTGGATGACTCCTCTTCTTCGTAACTAAGAACAAGGGGCATCTAAGCCTACATGCCATGAGTAGGTGATGATAACTGAGACGATTATCTTGATCAGTACTGCAGTGGGTGAGCAGTCAGGATTACTGGGACTGGAGGACTGATCTGAGCCAAGAGAAAAATCCTTCTCCAAGGTCTACCACAACCTTAAGGATGTAAACCAAAGAGATGCTAGTTAAGATCTCAGATCTATCACCAACGAAAGATCAGATGGCCATGACCACAATGAGAAGGTTAATGCAAGCTCCACGAAGGGAGAAGATTGCAGACCGGGATTCAGATCTCTTTTCCAGAAGTGAATATCTCCTATCTGATATACTTAGTTTGCAGGCACCCCTGGCAATCCTGATATTACCTGAGGGCCCTACAGTGATTCTGTTTCTTATTTTTAAGTACCAGATAATAAACATGAAAAGCCTGGGCACAACTTGCCAAAACAAGCAGAGGAGTGACTTAGATAATCACAGTTGCAATTAGAGTTCATTTAAATGTATTGTTAATAATAATTTGTGTTGCAGTAGTGATTGGGAGCCCCATTCATGAACACAGACCCCTTTGTGCCAGGCGCTGTACAAACTGAACAAAAAATGGCCCCTTAATAGCTTACAGTACAAGTAAAGAGAATAAGACCTCTGCCTGAAAATTGGGATGACCACTTTTTCTTGTCAGGCCATCAAATTCGAAGTCTTGACTATCTGAGGACAAGTGATATTTTTTCTTTCCTATGGTGTAACTAAGATACATTAATGGTTGGGGACTCCATCATGGACATCCTTAATGTAAGGATGAATATGTGCACTGTTCCCAACAGGCATCATCTATAAGGGTACAGCTCACATTAAGTTAGTTGATTTCAACTGCTTGCTAGTATGTCAGCATGTGAAATTCAAGATCAGAAAACCCCAAAGCAATTGCAATATGTACTGTGCTGATTCTCAGTTAGAATTTTTCTGTTTAGCTGTGTATAGGCTATGGCTGTATTTTTAAGTGTTACTGTCATCGGATGAAATTATTTTGTAATTTGTCAAATTATTTATGAGTGCTACTGTTTGTTCAGATAATTGTTACCCTGAAGTGTATGCTTCCATCATAGTACCCCTCAGAAACCTACAATTATGTACCGTATGTATTTCAGAACAGTTGTTTTTTCCTCTCTATGCAGAAAATCAATTAGAGGTTCTCATTGTGCAGTAAATGTCAATTGTGCTAACATTCTGGAATCAGAAACAACATCTGTAACTATGGAAACCCTCCCGGCAAGAGTCATTTCAAGGATGAGTTATGACAACAGCTTTTTGTACCTTGTTTTCATAAATATATGAATTAAAACTGCTTACTTCCTGTATGCAAGCAAACTTTTACCTTTTCAGAGCTGCTGGTTCTTGAGGTATATTTTAAACATGGAGATACAGGCAAACTCTATTTTGCTGATTTAGTGTCTAAAGAATTAGTAGCATTATTTTGCATTCTCTTTATTACCTTTTAAGATCTTTGCTAAGACAAGGATCAGTGTGCTTTGGTTCAGGTGCTTTGGTACATGCTTTTCAGATGACTAATTATCTGTTTCTCCAACCTATCATCATGGTGTGGTTGTAACTTTTTTTTGTTACACTTTATAATTACATTTGAAAGACTCAATAGAATTTGAGGAACAAACTCAATCAAAACTCTGCGTAGGAGATATCATCATAGGGGACAAATGTAAGGCCTTTGCTTGATTTTTCTGCGTGTGTCACTCCTTGAGGTGCTGGAGTTGTATGGAACAGAACTTGGAACTATGAAACACAACTGGAAAAAGGAGTAGGGTCTCAGAGCTGGAGTTCCAGCCTAAGCAGAAACACCTACACTGCTTTTTAGCACCGTAGCATGAGCCTGAGCCGGTAGATGATGTAGGCTCAGACTCACTGCTGTGGGGTGTTTTTTTTTGGGGGGGGGAGCGGGGGGGAGTGACGGCAGTATAATGGTACCCTTACATCCATGTCCTTCCTGCCTTGTGTAGGGTAGTGCAGAAGGACTCTGTTATTGGTGGAGACTGTCACAGCCTCCATTAAATAAGGCATTGGTTCTGAAGGCAGCTTATGTGCAACCTTTGCTTAAGATACCATTGCTTAATTTTGACAGTCTTAAATCTTCTTTGTTTGAGTATGGTGATTGAGACGTTTGGGGTGACAACTCTTGCAGTAGGTAGCTTCCATGGACCTCCTTGACCCTTGTCATTCTGGCTATACATCTGGATATGGTACACAGACTAAACTTGTTGATTTGGTCAATGATCTTCTCCTAGGAATGGATAACAATTAGGTGCCAATGCAGATATTTCTAGATCTATTTATCGGCTGCCTTTGGTACTATTGATCTTCAGATGTTGACGACTCACCCACAGGTATATGCAGGAGTGAATGAGGCTGGACTTGATAAAGTCTAATTATGAAATAATGAGCTACATTTTTATTGACACAAAGAAAGCTACTGTGAACAGGCATTAAGAGTTTCAGAAATCTGAGCTCTGCCAGAATATGGAGAGCACAATAACAAGGAACAAGCTGAGATGAAATGACTTTAAGAGTAACTACATGCATTCTGCAGTTTCACCAGGGCTTGATATAAATGTTATTGAAGTGGGAATTTTCCACTGTCTTCTCCGGTAGGTGGATCCAATCCAATGTGGTAAACTGAACTACTTTATGATGTTTTAAACAATATTCATCAGAAGAAGTAAACAAAAAAATTCTCCAAAGTGTGAGATGATATATTTTCTCTTTTATCCAAATACCAGTATGGAATTAATAAACATTAATCTGTCTCAGCAGATTAAATTTGATTAACTAGAATATTGACAAATTACACTGTATGAATTATGTTTGATTTTTCTCCACCAACATTTGCAGATAAGTTCAACTGCTTTCCATAATCATGAATATTATAGAAACAGCAGTACTATACAGTGAATGAGTTAAGTCTTCAAAGCAGAGAGGTCATAATATCTAAAGATGGGGAAAAATAAAGACCATTAAAATAGATCTAGGGGACATTCTATCAAACAGTTTCAAAGTGAATTTCAAAAGCTTTATGCAGAAAAGGGTACAATAAAAACTACAATTGCCATTGAATACTATGTCCAGTTTTGGTGTCTGCACTGTAGGAAGAATGTGCTCACTGCAACCTTCCATGTGGGAGTAGAGGGGGTGGCCTTTCTCTGGCTAGCTGGAAGACTAGGGACATTGGACCTTCAGGGGCTCCCTTGCAACAGCTGTGGGCAGGAGAAAGTTTACAGGGATGAACAGGAAGCAGTTAGGGTCAGGTTAGGAGAAAGTTACTGCTCTGCTCTTCCTGCTGACTGGAAGAGGGTGGGGTAGGAGATAGTATTTATATCCTATGCAGCCCTGGAGAGGCCCCCCTTTTACTGGGGTTGGGCTGGCAGTAGCACCCACCCACGAACTTGGCAAAAGGACTGGATTCCCTCTTTACCTGCTGTGGGCATTACACTAGTTGCCCTTTCCCCTAGGGGTGAGGGAAGGAATTTTTCCTTCACCACCAGAATGACCAAGGCAAGGTGGGTTTTTTGCCTTCCTGACAGCTGGTCTGGGACTTGGCAGGGAGGAGTAGGGAGGGTTAGGTTATAATGTCACATCTTAATATGTAAAACATGTGGTGGATTTCCAGTGCGGATACTCAATATGGAAGGGATACAGTAATTGGAGAAAATGGATTAGAAAACAATTTGAAGGAAAGCAGCCCTTAAGGGAGCTTAGTAAATGGGGTTTGGGCTTTGACATCTCTTACAGCAAGGAGCCAACCTTTCTCCTTTTCCTAGCCCCTTTTAAGGGAGCTGAGGAAGGGGGTTTAGGGCTCTTACAGCTGAAGCCCTAGGAAACAGACCCCACTCCTTTTATAGCTCCCTTTCACCTCATAAGAGGGGAGGGTGGCAGGGTCCCAGCAGAGTGATAGCTGGCACCTGGTTGGGGATTATTTGGAAATGATTAAAGAAAAGATGATGACCTGCACTGTACAATTTGTTGCCAGGTACTCCCTGATATTTTAAATGAATAAAGTTGCAGCCTAATTTAACCACATCCATTGCCTCCTGTCTTTCACTGCAGGTTTTCCAGACCTCAAATAATGAAGAGACTTATGAAGGATATCTATTTAGTGTATCAAAGAGAAAGATCTGAGGTAACAATCATTGCCTATGACACCTACACAAGGAGACTATATCTGATACTAGAGGTATATTTTGAGTAGAAATGAACATATTAGATTCATATTAAGAAAAATAAACATCAGATATATTGATTATAAATAATAAAATCTGTGGTTCATGTATAATGACAAAAAATAAAGCTTTCAGACAAAGGCATAACCAGATCCAATGCCTGGAAGCTGAAGGCAGACAAGTTTAAACTGGCAGTTACATGCAAATTTTTAAAAGCAATGGAAATTAACCATTGGGATAACTTACTAAGGGATGTGATAAATTCGCCTTCACTTGAAGACTTCACAATCAAGATTTGATATTTTTTTAAAATATATGCTTTAGCTTAACTAAAAATTATGGCCTGCGTTACCCAGGAGATCAGATTAGATGATCATTATGGCTCTTGTGCTCTTAAATATGTGACTAAAAGAGGATGGAGTGAGTTGAGTATCTAGCCTCTGTTTGTAACTTCTGCTTTTAGGATACCTAGGCCAAATATTCCAGAGCCTTTTCCTGTTGCTGGAGTCTTCCACTGTGAAAGGCTACAGCTACAGTAACTCCTCACTTAAAGTCATCCCACTTAACGTCGTTTCGTTGTGATGTTGCTGATCAATTAGAGAACATGCTCGTTTAAAGTTGTGCAATGCTCCCTTATAACGTTGTTTGGCAGCCACCTGCTTTATCCACTGCTTGCAGAAAGAGCAGCCCATTGCAGCTAGCTGGTGGGGGCTTGGAACCAGGGTGGACCAGCAGCCCCCCTATCAGCTCCCTGCTCCCCTAAGTTCCCTGTGCGGCAGCTGCCCAGCAGGCTATCGATTGCTGGTAGTTCAGCTGTCCCTCCCCCATACTGTGGTGTGCTGCTCCTACCGTCTGCCTTGGAGCCACTCCTGGGAGCCTCCTGCTTGCTGTGTGGGGCGGGGAGGAAGAGGGGTGCTTATGTCAGGGTGTCCCTTTTCCCCGGTCCTGTACCCCTTCTCCACAGAGCAGACAGGGCTCAGTACAGAGGGAGCTTGATGACAGCAGCTGCTGTCTCAACTTGCTGATCTACTTTAAAAGGCAATGTACTTAGAGTGGGGTCAGCGTACTTAAAGGGGCAATGCACATACAGGGTTTATGTCTCTGTCTCTCTCTGCCATGCTGTCTCCCCTCCTTCCATTTGTGCTGCCTTGTAGAGTGTGAGGCTACATTAGCAATGTGTTAACCCTTGAGGGCTCAGCCGAATGCTAGTTAATCATTTAGCAGTAAGGCATTCCCCAGGAAATCTCTCATCCTCTGACTTCATAACCTCAACCAAGCTTCACAATCATCATTGCTGTGTACCAGTATTAAATTGTTTGTTTAAAACTTATACTCTGTATGTATATATGTGTGTGTGTGTGTGTGTGTGTGTGTGTGTGTGTATTAGTCATTTGTCTAGCAAAAAAAATTTCCCTGGAACCTAACCCCCCCACATTTACATTAATTCTCATGGGGAAATTGGATTTGATTAACATCGTTCTGCTTAAAGTAGCATTTTTCAGGAATATAACTACAATATTAAGCGAGGAGTTACTGTACAGGGAAGCAGCAGGACACTACACTACTAAGAATAGGAATATAGATGGGGAGGCACTGTTTGAGTGTAGAGAGATCTGTAGGGTACATAGCCATAGGGTCAAGGTGTATCTTTACTTGCCAGAGCAATGTCTCACCATTTACACAGCTATTTATAACTGTACTAGGAGGGCATGTAGTGTATGTACTCTATACACTGCCGCAAGGAGTGTGTAGTGTAGATGTACCCTTAGACATCCTGGCCAGATCCTCAACTGGTATAAATTGGTGTACTGCCATTGATTTTAATGGAGCTATGTCGATCTACATCAGCTCAAGATCACAGCCACTGTGAAACAACATGCTAAAATCTGGTTATAACACCTCGAGCTGCTATGATGTTCATTTAGCATACACAGCTAGCAAACTCACATTTTAGATTTCCATCCTGATTAGGCCACATGTCTCTGATGTACCCTTGTGACAGTAGGGGACAGTACAGAAATTTGTCTAATTTTGCATCTTATTGAATCAGAGTTGAGTATTCTATATTTCCAGTGATGATCAGGAAGCCCTATACAAACACACATGGCTCTCTTCACCCGAGTCCTCTTATGAACTCCTCTCCTGAAACCAGAATATATAGTATCTGGATAGGCTCCTCATACATGAGCAACTAGTCAACTCTCTCCCTTTAGCAGTAACTCATTTCCTTCAGGCCTATAAGGATGGAGGCTGCCATACTTTCTTTTCTACTCCATTCACCTATGTATGGTTCACATTATGTGCCTTCAGATATAAAACTGTAGTACATATTTTCTCACAATCAATATGGCAGCCAGCTCTCCTGGCTAAAGAAACTGTGTAAGTTTTATCTATATTATCATTTAACAAACAGACAGTCTTTTAGAACAAAAAAGTATACTTCATTAGTGTAGTGTGCTGAATCAAGGAAATTGAATTAAGGATTTGGAGGAGGTACCCTCATACAGCAGTGATATTGTCAACTCATTCTGGTCCCAATTTTTTTCTTAGTTATAATTTTTTCTGTAACAATATTGTGTGATACCGTAATTTTGCATCAGCCAGTGCTGCACTGTCTGCTTTGGTACAAAATACTGTGAGTAAAGTGATTTTGAAACTGATTTCTGATTCAACACCATTGACAGAGGCTTCTCTCAAAATCTGTAGTAATTTGGTGACACTATCTATCCTACAGAATAGGAAATAGGTCTAGATGGTAGATAGTTCTAGATATTTTCCATCTTTTATAAACTCAATAAGTAAAATACACAATTTGACACCATACTTAGCATCCAGGTATCAAAACCTAGACTTCCTCCAGTTATGTAAGAACAGCGCTATTGAGGTCAATGTAGCCAGTTTTCACCAATTGAGGGTCAAGTTGAAAACTGAAAGCATATAGGAAAGAAGTAGCGAACTGCAAATCCAAAAATCACACTGGTTACAATCCTGTAAGGCCCTATATGATGTACATTATATTTGATGGGAGGAAATTATTCTCAATAGAAACTTATTAAAGATGCAAAGCACTATATGTTTTATAAACCTTAAATACCTACCTCCCAGGGAAGTTGAAGGTTATCATCCCTATTTACATGTGTTGAAACCTACTCTCATGTACATATTGGCTAAATTAAAGACCTGCAAGAGATAAACTTCGTTGGGCAAAGCCTGATACCAACCAAGAAGTCATCATGCCTGCTTGAATTGGTTTCAACTTTTATTTTTTTAAAGATCTCTCAAGAACTAGCAGCTAGGCCACTCTGTGAATTAGTGTGGAAAATATCATCCTGGAACTAAGTGGATATGCCTGGTACTAAAAGCCAGAGATGTACTGAGGGGCTTTTGGGATACCCTCTGTTAAAATTCACCACCAAACCAAAGAGATCACTATGGGGTGTTCCCTGACTCTGAGATGGTTCACCACAGGGGTTGGAAACTTCTGGCATGAGGCTCGCCAGGGTAAGCACCCTGGTGGGCCGGGCCAGTTTGTTTACCTGCTGCATCAGCAGGTCCAGCCGATCGCGGCTCCCACTGGCCGCGGTTCGCCGTCCCAGGCCAATGGGGGCAGCGGGAAGCGGCGCGGACAAGGGATGTGCTGGCCTCCGTTTCCTGCCACCATGTGCCAGAGGTTGCTGCCCCCTGGTTCACCACTTTGAATATTGAGAAATTGTTTCTGGGGCCCATGAAAATACTTCTGAAAAGCAAATGCTTCGCTTTGAAATGTGCTAAACTGCCGCGGATATCAGGTATTTTCTAAACATTTCCCCAAGGTGGGTACCAAGTGTCAGGAATAAAGCAAACATTTCCAGCATATGCCCTTAATTTAAGTTTGTTTGCCAAGTATGGTTGCCTCCCTTTTTACTGTGATTATGAGAGAGTTTTAAATAGGAAATTAATAGATTTTCTACTCTCTCCTCACTCTAGCATGCATATCTTTGGCATACACAGTTTATTTTTGTAAGAGCCTGTGTTAAATTGTTGGCAGCATTTCATTGATTGTTTCCTGATAATATATAGAACAAAGCCAACTGACTCTGGCTTTAAAGCCACTTGCTTGTATACTCTAACAAACGTATGTTACTGATTTTGTTTACTTGCTTGCTTTCTAGTGCTCATTTAATTTTAAAGCCACTTACAGTTGCAATAATTTTTAAAATTTCTGTAAAAATCAGGCAAAAGAACAAATTATTAGACTTTAAGAAGTTAGCTGGAAAACCGCCCCCATCTTTCTTGAAAAATGATGCGTTTTCCCATACAAGCTATTATGGAATTAATTAGACAACAGAGCATAATTAATTTTCTAAGATACATTTGGACAAGTTTTAGGGCCTGGCCTTGACCAGGCCTCCATTTCTGTTGGTACAAATAATCGTGTATGCAATTTAAGTCACCTAGACATTTAAGTCCCTGAGTGCATTCATAAATCTGGGACCTAAATGTCTAAGGACTCTTCACTGCAGTTATCTGTGCCTCAATATACTCCCATAAAAATGGTGGCCCATAGATTTTAAAGTTTGAGAAAATATTACTAAATACTGCATATTTTCTTTAGTGAGTTTCAGATCTTAAATCAGGGGTCTGGCACATATGCAATTACAACCTCAATCTAGTTCAATGTGGTTGCAGTTACACAGCCAACTTTCATTCAAGAATCCCCCCATCCCCTTTTTTTGGGGGGTGGGGTGGGGGTGGAAGACAAGGACTAATTAAGCTTCACCACATTCCTGTGCAATAAGCTGATTAAATCTCTATTTTACAGATGGGGAAACTGAGGTATAGGAAAGTTAAAGGCCTGGTTTTCAGAGGTGCTGAGTGGCCACAAATTCACTGAAGGCCATGGGAGATGTGTGCACCAAACACCTCTGAAAATCAGTCACTGACTGGTCACAAGTCACAGAGGACATTGGTCATAGAGCCAGGAACACTGATGTCCACTCATGTGCTTAAACCATGAGATCATCCTGAACCTTAAATTTAGACATCTTTGGTTTCATACTATTGATGCCTTCATCTGGCATTTGTTGTTTTGGTCACAGCTGTCCTTACTACAGAAAAGCAGGCTTGCTCAGAACTGATTTCATGGGTTAATTTTCTTGAAGGGCTCCATTGCAAGAATTACTGTCAGACAGTCTGACTCCACTGGGATGGATTCAGCAGCTTGACATTAGGATTTTCTGAACAAAAGACAGTAATAGTCCCATCAGTCCTCTCAACAGAGCTGCACCTGGTACTGACATCTTGAATCAACTAGGTAACAACCAGATCCAATTCCTTTTCAATGCTATGCAGCTAAGTCAGCAGCCAAAAACTTTGGTGCTGGGTATATTTTAAATGCATTATCTGTCTTAGAGGAGGTAGAAGAGAAGTTCCTGAAATGTCTGATCATGGCCAAATTGACAGTGGATGGGTGTGCTAAAAAGGCAGCTTTGATTGAGAGCTGCAAGTGATATATGAAATAGCCCAAACTGTACAAGTTAGTGTCAGTAAAAGCTGATGATTTCAACTCAGTGGTCTTAGAGATTCACACAAATGCTATCTTGTTAATCTGCCATTTTTGGTAGCAACCTATCTGGCTACAGAACAGTGAAATTGCTCATCATGGAAAGGGAAAAGTATAGATAGTGGTAGCAAAACTGGTAAAAAAGAAAAAAAATACACCTGCAGGATTGATCTTAATATGGTGAAATAAAAATGAGAATGTTTGAGAACTAAGAATCACACAATTTGAAAAATCATCCTCAAGCAGGTCAAACAGTATGGTAGCTATTAAATTGTCTCTATTTTAAATTAGTTTGGCTAATGTTGTGACACTCTACACCCCAGGGAAGCACCCTGTAACCCCCATATTAATCCTTTGCATATAATTGTGATATTGAATATAAAGCATGCTTTGTAAGGTATCATGGGAAAGGTTATGACCTGCTGAAACCCACTGGTCCTTCTTAATATATATAATATGCATATGAAGTTATGAGAATTGTGTTGTACGATTGTCACTAAAGTATACTGTGGGTTTAGGAAGCGCCCAGATACTAGCTTCCCAAAGACAATAACGAGAGGGAAACCAATGCTTGGATGAGTGTTGAACAACCCATCAACAGCCATTGTCCAGCAAGGGAGCTACAATGCAATGATTCACTTGCACAAGGCCACACCAGGGGAATTGCTCAACCTTGCCTGGTGACTCAGCAATGCCCACCAGACATGCCTGGACTTGTGTTCTCTAAGCACATGGACTAAGGGTATAAAACAGAACACAGTATTGTGAGAGACAGTCCAGGCTGGAAAGATAAGGGGGCACAGTAGTCCCTGGTCACACTCCAGGGATCCCATCACAAATGTCATGAATATATGGCCTAGTGCAGTCGTCTCCAATCTTTTTATGCACAAGATCACTGTGACGTTATCTGGTTAAAATATGACCATATAGAGCATTGTTGCAACCATTGTTATACATTTGCAACAAATCTTGTATGAAGGTTGCCAAGTGAGGTGTCTATGAAAAGGTTATGATTTTCTGGTTATGATTATGCTATCTGCATGCACGTATCAGTTTTGTATTTGAAGTTATAAGTATTGGCTCTATACTGGCTCTATACCTGGATTTCAAATGTTGGCATCTGGGGTACTGCCCACAAGATAGCTAGCCAGCACATCTTGGAGGGACTATTCAAATTAAGTAGCTCATCAAGAAACACTTGGTTGACAATGGACCATAGGAGATGCCAATTTACACTGAGTGGACTGTCATGTAAACATACTGTCCAGAGTGTAGGTAATGGCTTCCTGCAACGACTGAGCGAAATTGGGCATGAACATCTGACTTGCCCATGTGACTCCAAACACCATCTTGTTGCTGTAATTTTCTGCAGTAAGAATAATGGGATGACCTCCACATGGCAAAAGCTATAAAAGGCCCTGGAAACACCTCCATTTTGTCTTCAATCCTGCTTCTTACCTGTGGAGGAACTTTGCTACAAACTGAAGCTCTGAAGAAAGGACTGAATGACCCATCCAAGCTATGGATGTACTCCAGAGACTTGACTTAAGCCAGCAGTTTATTACTGCTACAAGCCTGAACCAAGAACTTGCCATTACTGTATGTAATTGATTCCTTTAACCAATTTTAACTCTCACCTTTCTTACTTTCTTTCTATGAATAAACCTTTAGATTTTAGAAACTAAATGATTGGCATCAGTGTGATTTTTGGGTAAGATCTAAGTTATATATTGACCTGGGTGTGTGGCTGGTCCTTTGGGATCAGAAGAACCTATTATGTGATGAGACTAGTTGTAAAGAACCACTCATCTGTGAATCCAATGTTTTTGGTGGTGATATAAGAACTGAAATGCCTGAGGAAACTGCCTTCATGTTTTCTTGTTAGCCAGTGTGGTGAAACAGAAGTTTACTTTTGTTGCTGGTTTTGTATATCCTATGGGGCATTCACCATCAGTCTTGGGGTGTGTCTGCCCTATTTCTCAGCTGTTTGTCCTGAATTTGGCATCCTCAGTTGTGACTCACTGAGGCACGGTTACAATCACTTTTTGAATTAAAGTTCAACCCAGGATCTACCCTGCCCCTTCCTCAAGGACCTGCCCTGCTCATGCCATTCCTCCTCCCTCTATTGCTTGCTCTCTCCCACCCTCATTCACTTTCACTGGGCTGAGGCTGAGGGGTTCGGAGTGTAGGAAGGGGCTCTGGGCTGAGCCTGGGACAGGGGGTTGGGTTGCAGGAGCGGGTGAGAGGTGCAAGCTCTGGGAGGGATCTTGGGTGCATAAGGGGGCTCTGGGCTGGGGCAGAGTGTTGGGGTACAGGAGGGGGTTCAGGGGGTTGAGGCAGGGGGTTGGAGTGCAGGAGGGAGCTCCCTCCAGTGGCACTTACCTTGGGTGGCTCCTCGTTGGTGGCGCAGCGGGGCTAGGGCAGGCTTCCTGCGTGCCCTGGCCCGATGCTGCTCCCAGAAATGGCAATCACACCCCTGTGGCCCCTGGAGGGGGGGCACATGGCTCCTCGTGCTGCCCCTCTCTGCAGGCATCACTCCTGCAGCTCCCATTGGCCGGGAACGGGGAACTGTGGCCAATGGGAACTGCTGGGGCAGTGCTTGCAAGTAGGAGCAGCATAAGGTCACTTCTGGGAATGTCGCGGGGCCAGGGTAGGCAGAGAGCCTGCCTTAGCCCTGCTGCACTGCCAGACTTTTAGCGGCCGGAGATTGCGATCGACTGTCAGAGGCTCAAGGATCGACCAGTCGATCGGGATCTACCAGTTGGTGACCACAGGCCTAGTGTATGAATAGCCTTTCTGGAAATATCAAGAAGAGTAGGTGAGACAAAGAAAAAGTAAACAAAATAAGTTACTTTTTATGGCATACCTTAAATCAAGTCATTTCTCCAACACCCCTATCACCGCATCAATGAGGACAGCGGCACTCCATCCACAGGATGAAGAATTGAGAAACTAGTGAATCATTATAATTGTACATTAGCCTAGACCACTGGCCGCCAAATGGCCCCTTCCTCTCCATACCCTGCACTGATCTCCTTGGTTTTCAGACACCCTGTGCTAAATGAAAGGGGAGGAGAGGCTATAAACTTGAGAAGTGCTTATGGTAGAAAATGAAGGAGGATTCAGACATGATCACACAAATTCCTCCAAATCTATGCTGAAGCTGTATTACAAGCAATGAGGACCTATTAGCCTCCATTGAAGCTTCCAAATCATGCCCCGAGAGGGCTTTACATAGTCTAAAATCACTTCATCAATCTTGAGTGCCCACAGCTTGCATCAGAATCACCATATGAAGAGCTACCATATCAGTCCACTGAAACAATCACACATTTAGGAAGCCTATACCCACCAACTATAAAACCACCTGTATTCATGTAGTTCAGTACATTCATTCACTCATTCCTAAAGGAGATTTGATCCAAGACCTGTGAATCTGACCCATGCTCTTTCTGGCTCATAAAAGGAAGTTGTCAACAACTCGTTTTACTCCTGACTGAAATAGCCAATGCCTCATTCAGGGAAACATACAGAAATCTGACCAACACTGAAAAAACCCACCATGGGTAGAAAGCCACCTACCACCCAGCATCAAGCCTTCCATTCCTGAGCAAGCACATAGAGAAGCTAGCCAAAGGCCAACTTCAAGCTTATCTAATGGAAACGAATATCCTAGACCTGGCACAATTTGATTCAAACCAGGACATGTATCTGAAGCCACTTTCGTGGCACTGATGGATGATATCCTGATGTCAATGGACAAAAAACAAAACAAAACACTCCAATGCATGCACTTCTCCTCCAGGATGAAAGAACAAACCACATGCAACAATGTTAGTCACATTGCTTAATGAACTACTGGAAATTGCTCAGATAGTTTTATACCATAGTATCGAGAACCACTGAATACAAAGATTTTGCTCAAAAAAACCCAACCAACCAAAGGCAAGACCCGTGGAGGAGTTTACTGACTGCTTGGATATCGTGGACAGAAATGCACCCTTCAGGAAGTGATAAAGATTTAGTCCCAGTGGAAGTCATTTAAAAATGAATCAACACTGGGAGCAATCCACAATTTACTGTGTTTTCACTGGGAAGCACAAATGAAAACCACATCAGGCTACATAAATCACTGACAAAGGATAACCATATGGTTATGACTTAGGATTGGGATTCAGGAGATCTGGGTTCTATTCCCTCTGTGACTTTGAGCAAATAATTGATTGAAATTCCAGACCACTGAAGTTCATGGGAATTTTGCCATTGACTTCGAGATTTCACTCAACATCTGTCCATGATCCAATTCCCTCACTTGTAAAATGAAGGTAAGAATACCTACCTCTCTTGTAATGGTATTATATGGCTTACTTGATTCCTATTTTAGAGCACATTGAGAATACTGAGCATGAAGTATTATTAGTACAAGTCAGTTTGTCGGCTCAAGATGAAGTGAGGTTTATTGGATCAGATGCCATCCTATTATGGGAGAGTTCAAATTGAAGAGATTTTCTAAGTTGTCTATTATCAGAATCATAGGAGCAAGGCTGTATTAGTCATAACAGCTCTGAGTGTTAACCACACAAAAATTGGCATCTATTACAATTAATTTTCATTGCTATAGCTGAGACCTCTGGTTTGCTGCATCAGTTTAGCAGTGCATGTTCTGACATGGCTTACAGAATCATTAGGCAAAAGTTCCAGAGATCTTAGATGTACTTGTGGCACATTTAAGTGGGAAATTGAATTTTTTTTCCATGACAAAAAGAGATTAAAATTCTCTATATTATGACCAAACTTGTTTTACAAGCACCTCATGAGCAAATTAGTATTTTATATGTTTAATCCAAGAAAGGTCCCAGGACACAAAATTTTGCTTCTAGTTTTGAAACATTCACATTGCTTCCCTGAAAAACGAATTGATAGGTGTTTTTGTATTCAGGGTGCCACTTTAACTTCTTATGGAGGTAAGTTTTATACTCCTGAAACACAGCCAGTTGCTTACTAAGGAGTAAGCCAAACTCTATGGATCAAGGGATGCAAAACACACTATATGCACCTGCCCCTCAAATTCCACCCCTCAGCACACCACCTCCTGATAAATTAAAGTCTAGTGGGATTTACTGCACTAAGCAACATTTTCTCAGCTAACCCTGAAAAATTCACACAGTGCAGAATCAGGCCCAACCAATTCCTGTGTGTCCTTTCACTTCAAACAACAAGAACAAATTATAGTGACTTGTGATTTGAGAGACTGTTGGGCCTTTGCCAACTCAAATAGTGGAGGAGGAAACTGTGAAGATGTAAGGATCAGGGAAGCAGAACGTAAAGTAGACTGGTGTGATAGGAAGAGTGTGAGAGGCCTGTAAGATGGAGGAGGCAGCGTGGGAGGACAGGGAAGTTTAGAGAATATGGCCCACACACATATCATTAGGCTTTTCTATGAAGCAAGGCCCAGCGTGCAACGATGCTCAACAGCAGCAAGGCTGGATGGAACAGGAAGGGCAATATGAGACAATGCTCCTCACAAGTGTCTTCTTTATCAATATTTTAACAAGAGGCTCTGTAAGATGGTGCCGGAGAACCCTCTTAGAGACAGGATGAGGCATTGCAGGGGTTCTTCTGCTCTAGTTCCCTGTTATCTACCGTTCTGTTTCTGCAGTGATTTACAGCTTCTGTGGCCCAGACCCAGGGGCGGCTCCAGGCACCAGCGCTCCAAGCACGTGCCTGGGGCGGCAAGCCACGGGGGGCGCTCTGCCGGTCGCCGCTAGGGCGGCAGGCAGGGTGCCTTCGGCGGCTTGCCTGCGGAGGGTCCACTGGTCCTGCGGCTTCGATGGACCTCCTGCAGACGCCGTGCTTGGAGCGGCAAAATGTCTAGGGCTGCCCCTGCCCAGACCTCTAGCCAAATCACCTTTCAAGTTCAGTCCCCTTCCCAGATAACAGAAAAGTCCAAACAAAACAAATCCACAGTCTAATGGTTTTTATGCCAGACCTTTGGCCCCTACTTGGGACTCATCAGTCTTTGCCTCTTTTAGTCCCAAAGCTTGTGCATCCCGTCTTGCTGGGGCAGGAGATGGGAACCCAGGGCTTACCTCTCCTCTGGGTTCCAGGTGAGGGTCCCAATTTGAGGCAACTAAGGACTGCTTCTTACATTCTCTTGCTGCTTCCCTGAGCTGCTCTTACCATTTCTCTTCTTGTCAGCATCTCTCTCACAGAGCTGCAACCTCCACAAGTCCCACTTTGGAGTTCTGTCTCCTCATGTAGCTTCTATCCCAACCCACTACTGGCGAGCTTCCTCAAGGTCAGGTCCAAACTCCCTCACAGCACCCTGACTTCAGAGTCTCCTCACAGCTTGGCTTCAGGACTGCCTTTATAGATTCCCCCATCCTCCTCCTCCTCCACTGGACCTGATACTAAATTGGGCCTGACCACTCCCAGACCACCCCCAGATGTAACCCAATGAGTTAATTAAGCCCTATAACTCCTGCATGGGGCATACACCCCTATCACAGATTCCTATAAAACATTCCCTTTTGTCTGTGACAAGCTATCAGTAAAACCTCCTTTTATCTGGAATTTCCACTCTTTAGTATATTTGGGAATTCCAAGAGCAGATGGTGCTAGGTTAAACATCTATCTAAACATTTATACCAAATTCATCACCACAGTATCTGAGCACCTCACCTGTAGCTATGGCTAGCTAAAAAAAGAACTTACTATGGTGATTTTTAACTAGGCCAAATCCCAGATCTTCAATGCATTGTCTTGAAACCAGGCACATAAAAAAAAAAATAAGCATCATGAAGGTTGTTGCTGCACAGTCTCTGACTCCCTCTGTCTGCAACAAAATAAGCTATCCAGCCTTTATGCTTTATCAGATAAGAATCTCCCTTACCGCTAACTTTACAATCCACACAGTTCAGAGGGAACATTATTCTTCTCACAAAAGCCACATACTGTATAGATATAAGATGTCTCAGAAGTGACCTGTGCAAATAGAATCAAAAGTGATGTTCTAAGAACCTGAGCTCAGAGTTTACAAACGTAATTCCGTGGGTACAGATTCAGCCTCAAGGCTGTTAAGAAATCAAGTACTCAAGACTTAATACAGATGTGATAAACTATTCATAAATAATTGGACTGAATGTTTTCCCAAAGGTTTTGAAACAATTCTGTCACTACTGTATGTTTAATATAGAGATATGCCTATCTCATAGAACTGGAAGGGACCTTGAAAGGTCATCCAGTCCAGCCCCCTGCCTTCACTAGCAGGACCAAGTACTGATTTTGCCCCAGATTCCTAAGTGGCCCCCTCAAGGATTGAACTCACAACCCTGGGTTTAGCAGGCCAATGCTCAAACCACAGAGCTCTCTCTCCCCCCATCACTATTCAGCACAATACTTGCAGTTAGATACATAACAATGTACAGTAAGTGCTGTGTTTCAATGTCAGCATGCCTAGAATCAATGGTGCTTTAAAGGGGTATATCTGGATTCAAAGTAACCATCCGGAGTTAGAGTCAAATCCAGGACTCCACACATGGCTCATTCCATTATGTACAGGGGAGCGTCAAGCTGTTGAGGAGTGGGGACCATGGGGGAGTGGAATCTTTTCCCCTAAACACAACAGAAGGGTGTGGGATATCTACTCAGTGACTCCACGACCAGTACTACAGCCCATAGGCTCTGGTGGTAGCTGCTGGTTTAGGCCAGTGGATCCAGACAGTTGCAAGTCCACTGTCTGAACACTCCAGCCCTAATGCTCTCCCCTTTCAAGCTTTTCCAGGGATAGATGTCTTTAGAGCCGCACACAGGAGGCATTAAGTCCCCTATCATATAGCCACATCCCAGCCTTCCCCTAACCCTGCATTAGGGTAATCAGAGAGCAAATGTGAAAAATCAGGAGGGGGAGGGAAGGGGGTGTAATAGGAGTCTATATAAGAAAAAGACCCAAAAAACGGGACTGTCCCATAAAACCGGGAATCTGGTCATTCTACCACGCATAGTAGGTCCACTGTTTGGGGGATTTCTGAAGCACTACTGCAACCAGGAAGATTTCTCCCTAAGAATTGTGTTGATTTATGTTGCTTGAAAACCCATTTCTACATTACTGTGGTAGGTACAAAAGTATTTAAATCAGCGGGACAAAAGGACATTTTAAAGCTATTAATCAAAATTTAAAAAAAAACCCAAACAAACTGTGGTAATCAAAAGATACCATCATTTTACTGGAGAGGTCTGGAAGAAGTTAACTGGAGAGGTCTGGAAGAAGTATGAATTCAGTAAGTAATGAGAGGGAGTATGAATTCAGTGAGTAATGAGAGGAAAGCAGCTTAAAGCACAACCACCAGAGATTTATATAAGCAGGAGACAAGATTTACTGAAAGATACACATTTAAAACAAAATGAAGCCATGGGAGGAGGGGGAAAATAAATTCTGCTTTCATAACACATGGCAATTTCCAAACTACCCAGAGTAATCCCTGTCTAATCAAATTAATGAGTCTGAGCTCTGCAGTAAAATGCCTTATATGCAGAACATGCACACTGTATATTTAATACATTTGTTATGCCAGGGACACTGTATTAATAAAAACCCTGTAACTGGAAGCCAGTTGAATAAGCATGCAAAACAGTGTACATATACACTTGCTTGAAATCAACATGAGCTCTGGACGGAGTAAAGACTGCAGGATTAAACTTGTATTATGTGAGTAATTATTCAGGTTCAAGTAAAAATAAGCCCAGTTTTCAATTCACTGGCATAACAAAAATTTGCAAATGTGGCCAAATTCTCCTCTTCATCACATATATGAAACCCTGTTGACTTCACGGGAGCTGCAGAGGTATACTACAGAAGATGGTGGCTCAAGGCCTGCAAAATCGCAAAGTGATTTCTCCGTATTATCAACAGAGCACATTAGCCTGCTACACATAAAATATACTAAGGTAATCCCCCACCTTTACAACCAATAAGAAAAAGAGGAACAAATTACAAATCCAGTTCCCCTTCACCATGAATATCCCAGACCACTTAGCCAATTTGCATAAGTTCACATTTTGAAGGTTGTCATAACACAAAACTCACATTTTATTTAACAATAGAAAATCTCCTTTCTAGGCCCCCTAAACTGAAAATGGGAAAGAATGTAACCATGGACCAAAAGCCAGCTCTTCCGAGAACCAATTTTTCCCCCCTCAAATAGGCAAGAACAATTCCCACTGATTTGAATAGGAGTGCTGTGCTTATTATCCAAGGACAGAATTTGGCTCTATGTCCTTTGTAAGACAATATAACACTGGCACATGAAAAAAGAAATATTCGGTATAGTGGTGGTAACTAAAATATGGTTCCTTTTTTTTTTAAGTCAAGGTGGGTTTAAATCTAGTTCACCACAGACATTTACTCCTTGATTTTGAGATGAGTATGAGAATCACTAACCTAGAATACTTTATGATTTTTTCCAATGGTAATTTTAATTTTTGTCATTTCTGTGATGAATAATGCAAGGCCAGAGATCACACAAGTAAGAAGAGAGGTGGGGCAGGGGGAAGAAGGCACATTGCTGTGCTTGGAAATGTGCCACAAGATAAAATTTAATAAGCTGGTTCAAATTCAGATTCAAGTTGAGTTTCCTCTGCTCAGAAATGCTCTTAGTACTAAAATACCACTCTCTTTCCTTTAATAGGCATCAATTTGGACTCTGCTATTGCTACTAATTGTTACATTATCAAATAAATGTGATCTTTACCTTTCTCCCCATCCATTTCTTCCTAGATATGCTCATAGGCCTGTTACCAGATTTGCCTGTTACTTTGGGGTACTCTCATTTATTAGGGTTCCTCTTCTAGGAGAAGGGAGGAAACAGGTTTCTGTAATTCTATTAACATACTGCTTCTGTCAGTTGTGTTCTCATATGGAGCTGTACTTCTCCCTTATGCCAGTTCCCTCCCAACGGAGCTAATCTGAAGGACCCTGGTTCCCCAGGGTTGGGTTCCTCCTCCAGCCCCAGAATAGATGAACACATACACACACAAACGCACATTAACAGAGCATGTCTCAGAGGACCAGGTCAATTAGCACTCCCAAGCTGACTCCTTATATGTCCCTGGACTCAGCAGGCTGGGCTGGACAGCACTTCCAAGCTGCCATTCTCATATATCACGGGCACCACACTGAATAGAGTATGCCTGAGCAGGCTGGGTTAAGCTGCCACCCTCCTATGCCACAGGTTCAGCATGGCCCTATCCCCACTTTCACGTTACAATTGTTCTGGTAGTAATGCACCTGATGAGCAAACCCCCAGGATTTTTGGGCTCTGCAGGGATCTTTAGCTTAGGTAAGAGGAGCATTGCTGCAGAGCAAATGGGGAAGCCAAGAACATATGAGAGAGAGAGAGAGAGAGAGAAGCAACCAGCTTAACCTTAAAAGCTATTTATTGCCAGGTAATAACCATACAAGGAAAGCCAAACAAATGAAACAGTTACAATATTAAATCTAGCTTAAATTTGATTACAAAAGTCAGGTTTAGAAAACTATAACTGATCCCACAAGTCAGGGTTAGAAAGCTGTATCTAGAGTAGGAAAAAAAAAAACCAGAGAAAGTTGGGTTCCCAACACTCCTTGAAGCTTGAATTGGTCGGGGTTCCCAGGTGGTGGTGGTGGTGGTGGTAGCTGAGGGTCTGGAGTGCTGGACACAGGCACTCCAGACCTTCCACCCCGAGCATGATCAGTCAATGGAACTGATGTAGATTTTTGATCTAGGGGTTTTGGTAGGGAAACAACATTAGTTCAAGGGAAAACACTAGATTTGTTTATGGCTAAACTGATGGCTCAAGGGAGTATACGATAGTTATTTTGTTCAGGCTAGACAATAGGAACTGATCATTCCTGGCTATGGGCAGTGTTCCTTCGAGGGAGCTCACAATGCAATTAGGCAGCTTCAATATTTTGGATACCAATAAAAGGATTTATTACTTGAATTGATCTGATAACTGCTGAGCTGGGTCTGTGCAGGTGTGGGTTCATTAACATCTGGAGAAGAGATCCCCCATCATGCAGTGCTTCTCTGGTCCCAGAGTTCAGTGCAGTTCTTGCCTTGGAATCTCTGTTCTTCATTCTGTATGCTAATAGGGATGCCTCCCTGTCCCATCTTTGATGCAAATGAGGCTAGGGGAGTTTCATTAATCCTGTCACCAATGTCCAGAGGGGTTCAGGTTTGTCTCCCACTGCCTTTTCTTTGCTTTTGTAAGTTTTTCTTCTGATTGATTTTTGGTTCAAGCAGAGGCAGGGGAGGGGGGGAAGAGGGGTCCTTCGTGAGTCAGACAGGCTGGATACTGCACTCTGGTTCCCCAAGAACACAAAACTGATAGGTAACAGGCCTTCCTTGAGAAAAGGTTTACACATCACTGCTGCAGAGTGTCCAGAAAGATTTGCATCTCAGCCATTCCCATTTTATTCTATCCTGGTTTGCCAACACATGTGCAGACGTTTACAAAAGCTTGCAATTGATTGATGATAATTAAGCTGTCAGACATCACTGTGAGGGGCAACCAAGAACTGAAGCAATGACAAATGGACCTGTTTACACTGCCTGCTATTTTTCTTTGAGCCAACGATCTGGTGCAGGTGACGTGCTCAACAGCCCCTAAATGAAATGATGGATACAGCTGCTAGTGGTGACAGTTTTGTGGCATGAGGAGAAATTAAGGTTGAAGAGGGAAGTTTAACAGCACCAACTAATGGCAAAAAGCCACTAGCTGGAGCATATAATATAAAGCGGTGTCCTCAGGACTGATGCTTTGTTATGAAATACGACAGTTTAAATATTCAAACAAAATTTAATAGTGGCCAGTTTGGCTGGAAAACGGGTGAGATAAAACAATCCTCTATACATTGCCTGTCTGGAAAAAATAGACTGAATTTTTCTTTTATGTTCTCGCCCCCTACCCCTTTGCTTATTCCTCCATTTTAAATAAGATTCTACTATCTACTTTAGAATGGTTATCATTTTGATTTCTAGTGGCATTTCAAGTTTTAAAGAGACATTTGCAAGATAAAATTGGGATTTAAAAATCCTTACCTGTATGATTAAAAACATCCTAGAGTATTAAGACTGAAATTATTTAAAAAATCTGATGCACATTTTGCAATTTATGCTTGTTGCACTTCACTCCTCATGGACTGTGGAACTTGACTGATTATTTTCACTTTACCATTCTCATGCATTACCCTACAGTAATATTACAAAATACTGTTAACGTTAAAAAAAAATTTCCATAAAGAGTGAGGACTGAATTACTAGTCTGTCGCTTTAACTGAATTTAGACCGAAGCTCCATTAGACTGCAAACTTAAATGAAAATTAAATCCATAACAAAAAATAAATCCCAAATTAACAGTTTGACAATGAAACCTTCCTCAGACCCAGAAAAAGAATAAAACAGGATTTCTTAGTGAGAAAAGAAATTGTCTAGAAAAACTGTGGGGAAAGATGAAAGTTGAAGCAAAGGAAGTCAGATGTCATGGTGGAAGCGGAGACACCCCTTCTGTGGGAATGCTCCAGAGATGGTGTGTTGCTACCAGAAAGACTGGAAATTCAAGTGACCAAAAGGAGAATCTGAGTATCTCCTTGGGTTTGTAAAAAAAAAAAAAAAAAAAAACCAAGTTGCATTTTAAAGTAGCATTAAAAAAATAAGGTATAAAGAGTGAATGAGTGCAATAAAAAGGTAAAAATATTATTCTCCAATACATTTATGATAACTGTGAATCGCTAGGAAGAACATCAATGTTTAGAGAGCAAATATCCCCAAAGAAACCCAAAGTAATTGCAAATTCAGAACATGAAACTTGACAATTTCCTCTAGAAAACTGGGTGTGAGTCCACCAAATAATATTGCTGATTTCAGCTAGTCACTACAGGCTGGCCACCTGTAAGAGAGCACAAGTAGGACTTCACCATAAGTTCTGTTTCAATGAATTCCCTGAATTTAAAATAATTTCTTCTTTAAACTGCTGCAAGGTGTCTTTTGAGTAGCTGGATTGTGGGCAAAGAATTTCAATACATGATAATTTAACTAATGTTTAGCATTCTTCATGGTTTTTTATTTGGGATTACTCAGATATGGGACACGTGGCATAAGTACATTTGGAGTAATGTGAAACAGAAGGTTAGCAAACACTCCAGAACATGGGTAGTTAGTCCGAGTTATTAGAGAGCAGCCTCATCTGTAAAAGTAGCATGAATCATCAGATGTGTAGTTAAGATACATAAGTGGCTTTACAAAATGGCACCAACAAACATGGCATTTTTATATGTTGTGAATGTGTGGAGTTCTCTTGTAGAATTTTCCCAAGAATATGATGGAACACAGAGTCACCAACAGATCCTCCGGAGAATTCTGATCTTCTCCCTATTCATTATAAGATGGGTTTTTTAAAAAAAGAAATCTACATATATTTATGAAATTACAAGCATTTTCTATTTTCACTTGTGGCTTTAAAATCAGGGGTAGCACAGAGTTTTAAACGGATTGCTCTAAGTACCCTCCTTTTTGGGTGGGCAGGGAGACAATAAAACTCAATTACTTTTGAGCTAAAAGTTATACAATGGATTTATAACCCAGTACAAATTACTATAAGAGACTGTTATAAAGACATTCTAGGTTAGTAATAGCAGTTGGATTTCCATTCCAGAATCCAGGGCATGTGGTTCACAGCTAAACACTTACCAAAGATCCATGAAAAGAGTGCAGTTCTTATTAATTTGTTCACAACTCAACATTTCTTACACAAATTTCAGATGTCAGATTGGATTACTTGCAAAGTGTTTGCTGCGAGTATTCCTTTCCTTATGGATATTCAGGGTTCAATATCTATGTCGTCTGCCTGGCCACCTAAGTCACTTGGTATTGTTTCTGCTCTCTAAATGGATGACCAAACCTTTAACAACTATTTCTGTTTCCATCGGAAATAAGTCTGCTCTGTGAGTAAGTGGATCTCAACTCTCTTCACTTCACGGGGATGAATGTTTGGGAAAAGCAAACAAGAACAGAGGGGCAAAAACTGTCAAAAAAACCCAGTATTTAGAAGTCACTGTGATGTGAGTAATTTTTCTTTCTACTCGCTCTGCTAGTGTCTGTAAACCATGACAGTGTCATTTCAAACTAGCCATCTGTCATTGGCTCTAATGTAACTGATGTTTGTGTGACATTACTAACGGTCAGTGAGAATCCCTGAAACGATGCATTCTGTAGCCAAGTATTGATATTTGATGCTTGCCTGAGTGTAATGTTAAATACACACCCATGAAATAAAGTCATTCATTTACATCTGACACAGAGTTAGCTTTAACGATTAAGCTGCAGTTCCTATTCCCAAGTAAATATATTAGCACAACATGAGCTGGCACAATAGACCATTAGGCTTATAGACCCACTGGGATCTATTTGTTGGTGCCACTCTTCTAAACTTGCTTTCCCTGTGTTACTGACTATAAGTATTTGCTTTCCCTAAGTTCAGACTGCCTTCTCTTTCCCACCCTTGAATGGATGTTCACAGATGAACCTGCATTGAGGTGGTTAGGGATATGATGTGCTGACTCATTTTCCCTGAGGTAGCATCAGCCTAGGGAGTATGGAGGCAAAGTATCACATTACTAGAGACTGACGTCAGCAGAAAGAGGGGTCCCACCCTGGAAACAGTGTCATTCACATGAGTTCACTTGGTGTGAGTGTCCTGTAGTAAATCTAATATGGGAATCTTAGTGGAGTAGACATCACTCTCCAGCCTCATGGGCTCCTCATCAGAGGTAACAGGGCTGCTGACAAGTCTGATTTGGAGCCTGCCATGCTTCTTGTATTGAGAGACTTTAATACATACCCATTGTGATGGCTAACACACTGTCCTGGGTTTTTACAACCATCCTGACAATCAGAGGTTGGTTTCCCCTCTCCCTCTAAGTTTATGGCGCGTGACTTTCGGTGAATGAAAATGTGATTTCAGGTCTTTTTTTTTTTTTAAAGCTGCCTCCTGTGTTGCACCTGCAAATTTGCAAATGCAATTAATGAAATGCCATAACAGCAGTCTTTCTAGAGTATTATGGCACTGCTGCTTCTGGCTAGCACCAGGATAGACAAGGCTGTGAGACAATGACAAGTTAATTTTGAAGAAGACAAGTAAACTTTTTCTGTCTTCAAAAAAGGTTTATTTCAAACCTTAGGAAATGCCTCAGATCAGTTCTCAACTTCTGCAAACCACTTTGTCTAGCTAATTATTAATAAGCAAGAATCCTAGAGTAAAAGGCACATAGCACAAACATATTCTTCCTATGTAGTGTAATGTGAAGCCAATTCACATGATATTATTTTTTCCAACTAGTGAGTTCATTTAAGGGCCTAATCTTCTTCTGGGAGTAATTGACTATATTTGGTCTTTATACTATGGCTGAACTTCAATAACAGAACCAGTCATCTTTAAGGATTGTGCTATGGTTGCACTGTAGTACCTGTTTAAGCACTGTGTAGTTTTCTAAGACAGTATTAGTTGCTAAGTACTAGGGCAGGGGTAGGCAACCTATGGCACGGGTGCCGAAGGCGGCACGCGAACTGATTTTCAGTGGCATTCACACTGCTCAGGTTCTGGCCACCGGTCCGGGGGGTCTGCATTTTAATTTAATTTTAAATGAAGCTTCTTAAGGTTTTTAAAAACCTTATTTACTTTACATGCAACAATAGTTTAGTTATATATTATAGACTTATAGAAAGAGATCTTCTAAAAACATTAAAATGTATTACTGGCACGCGAAACCTTAAATTAGAGTGAATAAATAGACTCGGCACACCACTTCTGAAAGGTTGCCGACCCCTGTACTAGGGTATTCAACTTTTCTGCACAAATTAAAATAATTTGGGACAGACCACCTATCGTCTAAATTAGGGCCAATGGGAAAATCCTATTAAATGATATGCTAATTTGATCATACATGATATTACCTTACAGCAGATTGTGATAGCAATAGACTGTTATACATTCAGGCTAATATAACTGTTTATCAAATAGTGCATTTAAATTTATTTTCAAAACCTGTCTTCAAACAAATGGTGATTCTCAAAATTTATTCTTTTCTCAGAATGGATCAGACATTTGAAAAATAATTTTTTGTGAACATTTTGTGGTGATTATTCAGTACTCTAATTTCAAGCTAGCTCAATTGTTCACGTAGGTCACATGATAGGTTTATGTGCCCTGATTGGATGATTTTAACTTTTATGACTGGTCTATGTTCACGGCCAGCTCGGGTGCGACTCTACAGTGCACTAACTTGCCATGTGGCTTCTGCTACCTCACACTGAAAGTGCCATAGTGCTCTTTGACCTTGCAAACAGGAGTACACTAAAGAACACTATAGCACTTTTAGCGTATGTTATCACAGCAGCAGGGTCCACATGGACAGTTAGTGTGCAGCATGCACGTGTGTTGTAGATTCACACCCAACCCAAAGGAGCCATTGCGCTACTTGGGAATGACCAGAACCCAACGGTCAGCTATGCCCTTATGTGCCTTTTTCCCAGGAATAAGGCAGACACAGTGGGGAGGGCCAGGATCTCATCCCCAATTTTGCTTGACCTAATAGGAGTCACTGAACCACTGGCTGAAAGAAATGCAAGTAGTTTAAGAGCCCAGAAAATAAACAGCAAGTTAGTAGTCTTTTTTCCTGTTACAAAGGAAAAATATTGGCAGAACCATCAGAGCCTGATCTACTGCACAGCATTATCACTGCTACTATAGATGTGTGTATTAGTACCTTCTGGACCAGAGGTGGGCAAACCACATCCGGCCTGTGGGACCCTCCTGCCCGGCCCTTGAGCTCCTGGCCCAGGAGGCTACCCCCCCCCCCCTCCCTTTCCCCCCCCCCCCACAGCCTCAGCCTCTGCCACCACCGGGCGCTCTGGGTGGGTGGCGGGGCTGCGAGCTTCAGGCAGCACAGCTGCAGAGCAGCTACCCAGTGCTCTATGCTGCGCGGTGGGGGGGGCATGGCTGGGCTCAGCCGGGCGGCGGCACTGGCAGCTACTGGTGCTCCAGCAGCGCGGTAAGAGGGGGGGGTTGATATAGGGACAGGGGGAGGGGGGGGGGGTGGGGGGGGTGTGTGGTGTGTTAGGGGTTGGGGAAGAGAGGAGAGAGGAACAGGAGGGTTGAGGGGGGGGGGGGGGGGGGGGGAGGGGAGAGGAGAGGGGAGGGGAGGGGGGGGAGGGGGGGGGCAGGGGCAGGGGGGCGGGGGGTGTGGGCGGGGTGGGGCGGGGGGGGGGGGGGGTGGGTGGGGTGCGGGGGGTGGGGGGGTGTTGGGGGGGGGGGCCGGGGGCCAGGAGGTGTGGGTGGTGTGTGTGTGTGGGGAGGGGGGGATGGGAGGGGATGGGGGATGGGGGAGGGGGATGGAGTTGGTTGGGGGGCTGGGGGGGGGGGGGGGGGATGGGGGGGGGGGCCCATGACTAACTCCTCCATGCACTCCCCCAGGAACTTTTAAGGCTTATTTTTTATTAACCATTTTTCCTTCATCTCTGCAGTAACACAGGTCAGGGTGGGGTGAAGGCACAGGCATTTAGCAGTTCTCAATTCCAATTTCAGAACAAACTCTAAATAGTATTTGCATGTAATTACAAATTTGAGAACTTCTAGCAGTCAGTGGATGCTGTGAAACCACGCAGTGCTGGCTGCTACTGGCTGTGTATCCGAGGCTAATCCCTGACAGTCTTGCGCAAGGAGAGACGAGGGTCTGAACTGTCACAAATATTTATCCAGCAATGTGCCTGTGTACAAATTCCATAGTCAGCAAAGGCAGAAAGGGCTTAACAGTCTGCCCTGGAGACAAGACCAAAATCAGCGTTGCCTTGCAATGCCTGTCAGGAGATTCAAGTCTATCAGCTGTAGTAAGCCATCCAGAAGTATCAGGGGTGGGGGGAGGAAGGTGGCTTCATCAGGGAGCTGCCATGACCATAAGATGAGGAATCTCTTACAAGTTCAGAAGGAGCTGGGTTCAGGGTTCATGAAGCCAGATGATGACAGCCAGCTAGTGAGTGTGGGAAAACTAGCCAGGGTTCTGAAGAGGAGAGAATGTCTGGGAACAAAACTCTATGTATTTTTCCCTCTGAATCAAGCACACAGACTTCTGGTCATTCAGTGACTATAAGAGACTCCATTCCAAACCATTGGTGTCCAACTATTAATTAGAGTGCACTGATTTAGACATGGCCCTACCAACCAATACATCAAACGTAATTTTATTTGGGTAGGGGAAGGTAATTTAAGAGAAGAGGGGGGCGGAGAAGTGTTTAGAAGACTGAATGGGGTTATAAACAGATTGTTTGAAAGATACTGAACATATGATACTGTTGGTTTTAAAAGTTTTGTAAGTTCGTGCTATAGAAAATGACACACTATAACACACTAAAAGAGACTCAAATAGCACTCAAGTTGTTAGCATGCATTAAATACTTTAGAAAAAGGTTAGACAAATAATCAGGTGATTTTGAATATTTAAGTTACTTTTTATTAAACAGTGAAAGCCACCACCATTTCAGGATGTCTTTGTAAATAATTAGGATATGTATAATCTAAACATTGTTAATTTTGCTCAGAATGCCTTTGCCTTTCTTTGCATCACTATAAACTGTTTTACTGTGTGAGAACTACAATAATAAAAACACAACCCAGTTTACTCATTTTATGGGTCAGTGTAACTCAACCTGGATCCAAATGCAGGTTCAATTCCCTACGAATGATTTGCGGGGAGGGGAGGGGAGAACAGGGCCCGGGTGCACGCGTACGCACACACGCACACACACACACACACCCTCACCCTCTGACTCTTACTCCCAGATCTGGTGCAGCATTGGGGAAAATAACATTCATCACGTTACATTAATCCAAACTGTCAACTGCTTCTTTCACAGTATTTTATAATGTTAAAGATTATATTGCAGTACAGGTAGATATCCTAAATATCCCGGTCAGCATTTGCTCTTTCATATAGTACTGCATAGAATAACTAGCAGAGATAGTCCCTACACAAGATCTCAAAGGCAGTCTGTATATTGCTATTACACAACTGGTGCATAAAATATTCCTATTCCACTGCTATGGAATATAATACAAAAACTTGGCAGCAGGTTCCTATCTTTAAAACAGGATAATCAAGCAAGATAACTAAGTGCCTACAATTTTTTTCTGCATTGGAGAGGTCTTTCCAGTGAGTCTGCCTGCTTCACCTCATTATGTGGTGTACACAATTTCTATAAAAAGATTAGAATAGCTACAAAACCACTCTAAATATAGAAAGTGGATTAAGCTCCCAACATTCAGCCTTTCCATCTAGGATTACCAAATTACTGCACTCATTTGCAGAATGCCCATTTGCGATAGGTCCTTACAACTCACTCCCCTTGATCCCAACAATTAAGTAATGGGGAGCGACCAAAACAAACTGGAATTGAAACAGTTAATACTTGCTGTATGGAGTCTTGGAAAGGAAATTTAAGACGAGACTTAATCATGATCTCTAGTTATCTTCTCCCTGTGTAGGTATCACATACCAGAGGATTCTTTAATTTAGCTGATAAAAGCATAATAAGATCCGGCAGTTGGAAGTTGAAGTCAGCAAAGATTAAAGTAGAAGTGAGAGGGCGTCAGGCCAGATTAAGCAAAACTCCTTACTGCCCTTGAAGTTTAGGCAGGTTTTGCAGATTTAGGGTTTTGTTACTGCAATTCTCCAATTAATCTGTTGACCACAAAGGAGATGCAAAGAAGCCAAGCGGGTTGCCCTCAAACTATTAGTAGCATCCATGATTACGTGTGTGCTCTCAACATGCACAATATGTCAGCAACTCTTCTATGCACAGTCTCAGTGACTCTGACTCATTGCTATCTCCAAGTGACCAGAGGGAATCCTCTGGGCCAAACCCTATCCAGTTGGTCAGATCACAATAAATCATTAACGAACTGAAATTGTTCACAGGACGAAGTCCAAAGCAAATATATTCTTCTTATACAAAAGAATGCCTCCATATAAGAATGATCGCTCCATACATATATCATAATCACTAATACTACCACTATCCATAGACACAGGAATGTTAAACCAGCTCTTTAGTCCTCATAGTTCTCTGCTGAGAGGGCATGGTATTTGAAGGCTTAGGTAAAATGTCACTTTAGAAATGACTTATTAGCAGGTAAAATACTCAGCGCATGGTACATGTCAAAGAAGGAAAATCTGTTTCCTTATCAAGAGAATCGTTTTACCTAAAATCAGAGTGAAATACACGTGGAGACTTGATACTTGCATCTGCTGCTAAGCTGATTCTGATCACACTCTTCCCTCCCAGGCCTAGGTGTGTCCTCAGGAAGCTGCATTTTCTACATTTACTGAGCAGGAATCTTCCTAGCACATGCAATGGAGCATGCATTTTATTACAAATGCTGGCACATTTTATCAGGATTCAGCAGAAGATGGATGCTATCGTATGGATGCTGCAAAACTGCAGCTTCATCTTGGCTAAGAGTGTGGTCAGTATCTTCCCTTGTTCTGTATTATATGACCTTTCACCAGGCATAGCTGGGCTGAGACAGAATTAAAAGAAAACAAAACAAACAAACAAAAAAACGGGGACAAGCACTGTCCCCTTAAATATAACGGAACTGAAAGAATAAAAGAAATAATTTTAATTACCACTAAGCAGATGTATTAAACACCAGGAACCTACTCATGATAGTCTTAGCAGAGACATCTCATGAGTGATCCATCATGACTGTGCCCTAGCTATCTGTGATAACGCCTTGATGGTCAGACAGACAGATTCCAAGGCCAGAAAAGACTAGTGTGATCATTTAGTCTGACTTCCTGTGTAACACAGGCCACAGCACTTCCTCACAATACTTCCTTTTGAATGACAGCATAACTTATACCTTATAACATATATAACAAGAACATTAATGCTGTGGTTCAATTTCACGTTCCTGTAAATTAATGGACCACAGCAGTGTGCGTTCAGATCTTCCCTCTCCTGCACTGCTCACTCCCCATCACATTAAAAGACAACAATTTAACTTGATCGGCTGTGAAGTGAACTGTAATGATAACGCCTTGAAAAATAGGTTTAGCATGTTGCTATAGTGTTTGTGCACAATTTGGCCATGGCAGGAACTGGTAGACAGGATGTATAAGGGGAGTCTTTTTGGCAGCTCCGTAGTGTTGCCGGTTTGATTGTCTGTCAAGCTATCTAGGTAACTGACAGTCTATAAATTTTTTAAGTAGGTCAGCTTCCATTTCAACCTCACCCCAAGTCCTCCAGCAATAGAAGTTATTGAGAAGGAAGATCTTTCACATTCAGTTTAATTCTCGTTATCCTGGGCATTATTTCCTCTTATACACAGTATCTTGAAATATTAATTTTCTTCTTAATCTTAAGATATTTAAGAAGAGTTTCCAGTCGAATCAATTAAATTGCATAGCACATTGAACACATACATTTCTCAGTAATGTAAATCTGAATTTGTATTTAAAGATCTTTTGTTAAAATCCAGAGAATTTATATAGTAGATACTTATACAATAAAGCTGCACTACACACACAGGCTCCAACAGAGTATTTCAGACTTAATTGTTGTAAAGCCCTGAAATCACAAAATGGAAGCTGAGCTAAGAACATAATTTTATTAAAACAAGCCTGCTTTTCCTCATATTCAGAGGTTAAAACTTAGCTTTATGCCACTTGGGATTGATAGCGCAGACATCTCTCTCTCCACTTAAGACCTGCCTCCCGCCATCCAGTCCCACATCTCAGCCTGCCTTGCTGCCATCTCTTCATGGATGTCCACCTGGTAACTAAAACTCCATGTGATCAAATCTGAGTTTTTGATTCTCCCTGACCTCCACAAGCCCAGTGTTCCTATCACTGGATGACACCACCATTTTCCCTGTCATTTTTTTACTTCCTCACACATCTTGGCCATATCTAAGTCTTTTAGGTACATCATATTTCAAAAGGTTTAGCCTTTAGGCCAGAGGTGGGCAAACTACTGTCCGCGGGCCACATCCGGCCTGCAGGACCGTCCTGCCCAGCCCCCGAGCTCCTGCCCCGGGAGGCTTGCCCCCGTCCTCTCCCCTGCTGTCTCCCCTCCCCTGCAGCCTCAGCTCGCTCTGCTGCTGGTGCAATGTTCTGGGAGGCAGGGCTGCGAGTTCCTGGGGCAGCACAGCTGCAGAGCACGGCCTGGCCCAGTGCTGTGTGTTGCATGATGGTGGCGACATGGCCCAGCTCCAGCACCACCAGCCACTGTGCTCCAAGCAGCGCGGTAAAGGGGCCAGGGAGTGTGTGTGTGTGTGGGGGGGGTTGGATAGAGGGCAGGGGAGTTCTGGGTAGTGGTCAGGGGGCAGGGGTATGGATAGGGGTTGGGGTGGTCATGGAAACAGGGGGGTTGAATGGGGGCAGGGGTCCCGGGGGGCAGTCAGGAATGAGAGGAGGGGTTGGATGGGGCGGTGGGAGGCAGTCAGGGGCAGGGGTTCTGGGGGCAGTCAGGGAACAGACAGAAGGGGTGGTTGAATGGGGCAGGGACCCTTGGGGGGCTATCAGGAATGAGAGGAGGGGTTGGATGGGGTGGCGGGAGTCCGGGGGCGGTCAAAGGACAGGGAGCAGGGGTGTGTGGATGGGGCAGGAGTCACAGAGGGGCTGTCAGGGAACAGGCGGGTTGGAAGGGCAGGAGTTTGGGGGTGGGGGGCAGATCAGAGGTGGGAGCCAGGCCATGACCCCCTCCCCTAACCAGCCCTCCATACAATTTACAAAACCCGATGTGGCCCTCGAGCCAAAAAGTTTGCCTGCCCCTGCTTTAGGCTCTTGTTCAGGCTCACGTAGTCTTATACCCTGACTACTCTAATCTCCTTCTCTTTGGCCAGCTATATCAATCCCCTCAAGCCCATTCAAAATGCTGCTGCTAGGGTCATCTTCCTGGCTCATTGCTTTAACTACATGAACCACCTCTTCAAGTCTCTCCACTGGCTCCCCCTCCTCCAGTGCCTCAAACACAAGTGCCTTGGTTTTGCCTTTAAGGTCCTTCATCATTTAGTCCTATCCTATGTATCAGATCTACTAGTTTACTAAGCATTCAGCATTCCTTTATTCTGCAAGGAAATCCAGCCCTGATCACCTGCCTGTTCCCTAAAGTATCATAGTACTACTTCAGTGCTTTCTCCCATGAAAAGGACAAACCCTGTCACTATTGATAAATCTGTCATGCAATCCTCCTTTAAATCCTTCCTTAAAGCCTCTCTCTGCTGTGATGTCTACAGATCACTCCCATCTGGCAGGGGTTAGACAAATTGATACTTCTGCTTTGCTGCTAAATTCTTTTTGGTTTATTGTTTTCTCAGCCACTCCATCCAGATCCACTTTACTGGTCTGTTTTATACACCTGTTGTTGCTGTTTGAAGTGTAGACCATGAACTTTCTGGGGCAGGGACTGTCCCTTTTGTTGCATGACTATGCAGTGCAATGGGGCCCCTAGGTGCTACCATAATACAAGTAATAATACTGATTTACACTTTTGTATATTAACCCTATAACCCTGTCTGAGTTCAAAATACACCTGATGCCTCCCCTCTCCATAATTTCTGCTCGACAGCCTTTGTTTAACTACTTAACTTGCTACAATTTCTCCTTATCATCCCTTCAGCTGGATCTGCATAGATGGTACAATATCCCATTACTACTATTTTTTTTAAAAGATGAATATCCTACCCTATTATATTTCCTTCAACTTCTTCGCAGAATACTCCCTGCCCAGTATAGGAATGAGTTAGAATAGTTACATCGTTCATTGATTTGGCCAAGCAAAACACCAGAGCAGTTTACTGATCCTGCAGAAAGTCAAACGTAGTAGAGGCAACAGTGTCCGGAGCTTTTCCATTTGGACAGCGCTTCAGTGTGTACGGGGGTTAGATTCATTACAATGAAGCAAAAGGTGAAAGTCTGTTATGGCAGATCTTTGGAACTTCCCATTGTTACCCACTTAACCTCTCCAATTTAATATATAGTGGATTCATATAATATGAGGATTCATCCAAATAGATGAATATTTCTTACTGCAGGGAGTTCTGATGTCTAGTCATCAGTACTCAGCGATGTCTGATTAATTCCCTCAAACATGCCATGTAGGAGCCAGTTATTCCTTTAACTCCCATCTATGAGGACTTCTGGCCAGCAAGATTTAAATTCAAAAGTGGGAGCATAATAGCTTGTAGCCCAAATTTTTCCCCCCCTTGACTTGGAAATGGTGAGCTATAGCCAGTTTCAGGACAAACATCTGCTTCCATCTGAAGATTTCCATATGTATTTGCAAACAAAGGGGGGTAGATTGTATTGAAAGTGAGAGCCAGGCCTCAAAATCAGAGAAGAAGGTGGAGAGGGAGGAGGCTAGTGGGCAATAGAAGATAGTAACAAAGAGAGAAGAGTCAGATGAAATGTGAGAGAAGCGGGAGCATGGAAGGACTTGTATGCAACAGTAATGGGAGAAACAAAGCCCAATCTCCCCACTATATTCATTTAGGGCAAACTGAAACAGGGAATGGGGTGATAATGTAAATGTAACCCTCTTGGGGTTCACAGAGCATGGCCCCTTTAAATCTTTTTCCTGGGGAGGGGAAGGGGCAGGAATGCAGATTACTCCAGAAGGAGGAAGTGCTGTTGGGGGGTGGCAGAGCAGGGAGAGAGAGCGGGGAGCACGACAGGGGTGTGTGTCTGGAGCTCGAGACAGAAGGGCTGCAGCACGCATGCCCTCACAGAATGAAGCAGCCAAGAACCTGCCCAAACCCTGGGAGGGACAGAGCACCCAGTCAGGGACACCCCAGGACAGGAGCCAGGAGGAGCACTGTGCCAGGGAAGAATCACCTGAGAAGGACAAACCAGAGCTGGATGCAGTATCACTGCTGCCCAGAGCTGTATAGGGCCATGAGTCCTGGGGCTTGTGACTTTGCATTGGGAATAAGGAGGGAGGCTGTTAGCTAGTTAAGTGAGGAGGTTGTTGCTCTGTGTGGCTTTGCAGAGAACGGCAGAAGAGGGCACCAGAGGGGTTTGCTGGGGAAAGTTTACTGGTGTAGAAGATGATCAGGAGCACCGAAGACTCGCCCCTGTGCACTGTTCCAGTCCAGGACTCTTGAACTCTGTGTGCAGACATGTTGCTTGGTGTCTGCCCTTTCAGATAGTGAAACCGCTGGGCTTGTGGGGCCTTTTGTTGAATGCAGCCTTGTTTTACCACTTCCCTATTATTTTTCTCCTTTTATCCCTCTGTAAATAAATATTTCCCTTTCCTATATTCATTGTACTCTGCTGGTGTGTGTGTATTCACTCAGAACAGGTGCCCCTGGGATGGAAGGGACTTTCCCTGCTGCAGTCCTGTGTGCACCTTCTCTTGGGCAGAGCTGCCTGCAGAGCAGACTCTATCTTGGCCATGATGGCACCTCAGATAACACCACAGGAGGGATGATGAATGTCATTGAGGTCTATCTTGGTCAGTTACTTGAGAGGTACGAGGTTGCGTAACAGCGGAAGATGGCCACCCCTGAGCTTGGGCTTATCTCATTATAAAAGTAGAGATCAGCTACAAAATTCAGATCCTTACTCCTAGAGAAGAAGTGGGGTCTTGTGTTTGAGATACTGGATTAGGATGCTAGAGATCTGGGTTCTATCCTTGGCTCTGCCACAGACTTCCCGTGTAGCCTTGGACAAATCACATTCTCTCTGTACCTCACTTCCCACTCTAGAAAATAGGGAAAATATTACTTCACTGCCAACAAGGATGCTCTGAGACTAAATTCAAACTATTTTCCTAATGAGCAGTATGGAAAAATCTGAAGACAAATAAAAGGGAAAACAGGTTCTAGCCTTGATTCAGACACTACTCATACCATTTTGAGGTGTTTGGTTCCCGGGTTTTTGTTTGGTCTCATCTCTAGATACAGCCATTCAGACAGAATCTCAAAAGACACACTAGAGATGCAAAATTAGAGTCAATAATGTTTAATAAAGTCAGCAGTCTGACTGGCAGAACATAACCCTGTACTGTTTTTCTTTTTATTGTTAAACGGCAAGGAGGACCATTGAATAAAATTAACTTATTATCATTCCTATACATTTTCTACTGAACTTTTTTGAAGTAGTTTTTAGATAATCTAAGATTATCCTTACATTTAATCCTTTTGATAAGAACTGAGGATGCTGAGGGTTGCATTGCATAAGATAGATCTTGAAAAATGTATATTGGTGTCTAATAAAATAGGTTTTATAGGAAAGAGAAACTTAATGGGTAATCTAGTCAACAATCTACTATATGACCTAGGAAACTCTCTCCTACACAACTTGTTTTTTTATGTTTCATTTATATGTATACACACAACTAGATCTTTAGATCTAGGAAACTTTTTGGACCATTTCAGATTAACAGATCCAAAACCAAATTTTAAAGTGAAACATGAGTACTGTACCTGCTTTTAAGATAGTTCTTGTCTTTGCAAGAGTGCCACCTACAGTACTTAACAGGCACTGCAGAAACAATCCAGGGCTTCCTAGTGCTTCTATCAACCATTTAAATTTCTCTTTGGTATAAAACACTTTTCATAAGTGGATTGAACACTTTGCTTATGAATATTTTTAAGTATGATTGGGAAAGAGGTAGTTAAAATACTAGTTGCTTTTATATATTTTAAATAGCTATGTGATATGTTATTCTTGTGTGGCTATGATTTATGTTCATATCAGTTGCATTCTGATCATAGTAACAAAAATAATCCTACAGCCAGTCAGGCAACACACACACACGTACATGCACTCTAAGGTGAGCATATCAACAGTTTTGTGATTAAGCATGGGCTTTTTTGACGGATTCTGTCTTTAGCCTCCACAAAGCTGCCTGTCTAAAAGAAGTTCCTATAATTGTCTTTATTGGCTACAGACATTTCATTTCAGCATGGGGGAGACTGGATGGCTTAGGGAGCTGTTGATGGGATGGAAGGAGGAGAGCTCTTCTGTCTAGGTAACTTGGATTGAATACTTTACAGGCCAGAAGTGATGGAGAGTGGTCAATAGGCAGCCATTTCTTAGTGGACAGGTTTCAACAGTACTGAAATTGGCACCACATTGGCATCTTCTGCAGAGGGGCCAAGGATTGATGGGGCTTTAGATGGGCCTTCACTCATACCTTTAGGAAGGCAGGATGGAAGCACGCTGACAACAAGGTGGAGGGAAGCGACTGCATCCAGTTCTGTCAAAGTGGCACTAATCATGAATACTAACTTGCCTTACTCTCCATTTTAATTCATGCCCAATCTCACAAGCTACAAACATGGCCTTGCCACTGCAGTTTCTTATACAAATGTCTGTTTCCTAGGTGTTCCATGTCTCACTGAAATCTCCTTCTCCAAGAACATGGAGGAGACCTAGATCAGTCAAATACAGGTGGGGGAAAAAAAGTTTTGGAGGATTATTATGGACAATGTTATCTGAATAGTCTCTGAATGTTGTGTTCAAATCACTTGGGTCTGCAAAGATTCTTGAGATGAATATTTTGAGAGCCAGGTTTCTGGTATCTCCTGCTTTGTTCCATTGGAGATATTATAAGAACAACTATTCTTCTGGTCCCAGACAGAATAGGGAAGTATAGTGAAAATAAAAACACTATCTTGGTTTCTCATTCATGTGAAGAACTTCCCATATGTAATAAATGTTAGTAGAAAGAGTAGACTGGGTCTGTGGAATTTTTAAGATTGTATTGTAGGCCCTGCAATGAATTATCTTATTTCCCAACTGCAAATTCCTTTGAATATAGCTGTTCATATTTATCTACAGAGACTTTACTAGCTCATCTGGTTAAAATACCAGACCTGTCTACAAGCTGAGCCTTTAAAAGAAAGAAAAAAAATATCACAAAAGCAGACAACTGCACTTAAGGCCTGATTCAATTCCAATCAATGGGGGCTGGGTTGGGCCACAAGTGCAAGAAGGAAGTGGGGAAACAGGAGAGTTTAAATTTAATCTATTCCACATTTTGTAAATCAGGTTTACAAACCAGGACCTAATATCACTTGCAATACAATAGTGACAATAGCGCAGGTGTTACACCTTGCCCAGCAGTAATACAGTTCCCTAGTCCAGATAAACTATTTGGCTTTACAGCTTATCCACTCAGGACTAGAGTACTATCTCCTAAAATGGGAGCCTGTTCAATGATCTCTTAATTAGCTCTATTTTTTCCTGTTGTTCAGACTAATTAGAACTACAAGGCAATTTCTCTCCCATTCATTTTAAAGGGAGTCTTGATTTATGTAATGAAGACCACAGACCTCCTGCTAGTGAGAAAAGAGTTTTTTGCAGCATGCACAAAAGCACAACTTAATTTGTTACAATTAACATCTTCTCCTTCACCCTAAAACCTTTGCAATAATCTAGCCAGAAAGCTGAGCAAGAGGCAACTGTGACAGTCAGTTCTTCCTATAGCTAGTGAGCAGCTGAGTCTATTGCTCACATCTGGTCCAACATTTGTTCTAATACTAACTAGCTATTCAGTTTGACCACATTTTATCCTTTTCTATTCTCCTTTAAAAAGAAAAGGACATAAAGTGGTTGTTTTGCTCAAATCCATGTTTGAGGGAGCAGCTGTTTGTCAGGAAAAAACAGTGATATCCATGTGGGAGCACATGTATTTTTACTATTCATGCCAGAAGTGCTTTTACCTGTTTTTAATGTTTCAGTCATTCAATCAGGGAGCAGAGACAATACTGCCTGACTAAGGAGACCAATCACATGTTGTGAGAAGTCCAAGACATACTGAATGGAAATAGAGTTTGCAAACAATCCACAGGTTGAAATGTTCATGTAAATTGGTTCAAGCAACTAAAAATGTTATTTGTAAGAGTCAAGTGTGAGCATTTTTGTAAAGGGTGCTAAGTGCAACAAAAATAAGCCTACAAATAGGACTGCAGGCTGGGAAATTGTTGCTTTATTCAACTACCTCACAAAAGTGTGTGTGTGGGGGGAAGGTTGTCCTTAGGGAAGTTGAGAAGGGGTGGAGTACAGCTCATCTCATAATACCCAGTTATCCCTATCATGACCAGCGTACTACAACCATGAATTATGAACATGTTAGAAAGTTCTCACCATCAAAAACAATACTGGAAAAATTTTCACCTCCCATTTGAGGCGTCTAAATGAGTGGTGTGACTGTCAAGAATGCTCAGCACCCAATACCTTCAGTAGTTTTCAGTGAGAATTACTGGGTCCTGAACTCCTTTGAAAAATCTAGCCCCATTGCATTTAGGGATCTAAATGGGATGTGAAACCCAGATCTGCAAAGGTATTTAGCTGCCTAACTCTCATTGTTGGAGTTAGACACCTAAATGCCTTTGAGGAGCTGAGCCTAAATTACTTTGAAAATCTGGCCCCTAAGCTGTATTTGCAGCACAGTGCTGCTAGGTAAAGCACAAACTCTTCAATACACAAGTCTCAGAATGCTGCTAGCTTTATTGTGAATAGTCATCATGGCCCAAATCCACATAGGTATTTTGGCTTCTAACTTCCATTGATTTCACTGCAAGTTAGGAGCCTATACCTTTGTGGATCTGGGCCCATGGTGTTTAAATCAAGGTATCATAGTGCAAAAAAAGTTTGTGATGTCTTCTGGCTACCCCAGCCTCCCAGTGACAACCCCTTAGGAACTAGAAGTTATTCTTGGGTTTTCAGTACAACAGCCCTAACGTAACCAGACCTGCTTCTTCATGGCCCCTTCATAGGTATGACCCCGTGAAGCCTATCTTGTCCCCACAATGCTTGGTTCAAAGCCTTTCTAAAAACTTTTCCCTAGAAGATACTTTAATCCTTGATGCCTTTGATGTTCATGCTATGATGCCTCGTTGGTCAGTTACCAGCCATACTAGATTTAAATCCATTGGGTACAGACCTGGGGCACTCACATCACACACTGTTCCAACTAGGTGTCCCTGTCTTTGTTTCTCTAGAAACTCAGATAGAGAAGCCAAGATTAAGAACAAATGGATGTACTACTCTTCCTCTCACAGCATGATCACATGCTGACAGCTGCAGGTTTGCAACAGCAGCACCAGAGATACTAACTCCACCACTGTTCAAAACACATTTACTCCTTGTTGGTTTAGTTAAATAACAGTTGTGCCAGTTGAAGGTAAGGAACAACGAGATAGTGATGGCATACACACATTGTTTTATTAAAGGCTTTAAATCTGATGTTCTGAGGTTGGTAATGGTAACTACTCATCTATAAATCAGTTAAGAAAAATCAGGACTCTAGATTATACTCATCTGGGAATTTATTATCCAGATCAGGGGTGGCCAACAGGAGCCTGAGAAGGAGCCAGAATTTACCAATTGTACATTGTCAAAGAGACACAGTAATACTTCAGCAGTCCCCCCCTTAAATCCCCCCCCACTGATCAGCACCTCCCCCTCCCTCCACGCACCTCCTGATCAGCTGTTCTGTGGCACACAGGAGGCTCTGCGAGGGCATGGCAGGCACAGGGGAGGGGGTTGGAGTCGGGGGCCTGTGGCAGAACCAGGGGTTGAGCAGTGAGCCCCCCACCCCACTTTGGAAAGTTGGTACCTGTTGCTCCAGCACCGACTCCGGGGCTGGAGCTACAGGTGCCTATACAAGGAGTTGCATATTAACTTCTGAAGAGCTGCATGTGGCTCCGGAGCCACAGGTTGGCCAGTGCTGATCCAGATGCTGGTAATGGAAACAGCTGACTCTTCCCCAACTGGTCTATTCAGAATGAATTACTATGAACCAAATTCTGCCCTTAGGTACACATGCAAAACTTCCTGAGATGTGTAAGGGAGTTAACTGGGTTGGAGGATAGTTACTCTCAAGGAAAAAGAAACTCCTCTCTGAGAACTTCTCTCAAACCATCTTTTGAAAAAAATGCAACAATGAAAGGAAATGGGAACTATGCACAAGTCCAAGGGCAGAGTTTAGTGCTGTGTTTTGTTTTATTTACAAGCTCAAGAATGAACATTTCTAGTAAAAACTGTTCCGTTTCTTCTTTCCTTCCTCTTTACTGCAATTTAACTAGGCAATTAACCAAATACTTCTCATGTCCAATTTGGGCTCAATCCAACTCCCCTTGAAATCCAAAACAGCCTTTCTATTGACTTTAATCAGGCCTTTAATTTTGCTAATTGAACTGCTTGTCTAGATTTCACTCTCTTACTTGAGTGAGGGAACAAAAATGAATTATTCACAGCAATGTTGATAATTATGGATGTTGCTCTATTTCTGATTCAGGACTAAAAACATCACTCAGTTCCTAAGACAGACAGGATTTTCTGACCAGCTGCCCTGAAGCATCAATTCTAGCTGTAGCTTAGCACTATGTTTTGGCTTTTGATTTAGTTCTGGGTCATCTTACTCCACTGGAATCCACCAGATGCCTCCAGCAGCCACAATTTCAAAAACAGAATGAAACTTAACAAGGAATACATTTTACACCTGCATGATGCTCTAGCACTGCCTCAGGTGCTGAGTGGGAACATTAGGGAAGCCAAAACAGAACAGAATCCCCTCCCCACATTTTACAATGAAAATACTTTAGAAGACAGGCCCATGCTCTGACAGGCCTCTTCTCCTCAATGGTGCAACTATCCCACTCCCAAAACAAACTCTAATATGGTTCTATTTCTTCCCTCTGTAGGATTAAAATGTAAATGGGAGATCCCACCCCAGTGTATATAAAGGACCCAACCTGAGAGTCCTGTTTTAGGGACCAGCCAGGCTGGCCACATCTCTTATTAAACTGACTAGAGCTTTTTTCCTAAACATTGGCCACATCTTTCTTCTGGCATCTGGACCCAGTAGATTAATTAGTCCCAGCTGCATATACTCTCCAGACACTTAACCTGTCTGATCCAGTTACAGATCCCCACAATTGTAACTGGGAGAGGAGGTTTGGGGACTGGGTTCTGTGGGTACCCTCAGCCCATCTACTTAAGGGCCCCTCATGGCCAGATAGGTAGAATATCCTCTCAAAAGGCCAGAAGAATATTCCCCCCCTCCAAAGAGTAGACTATTAGTATTGTAGGTGCACAGTAATACTGTGTGTGAACCTCAGAAGGTTAACAGCTGAAATGCTGAAACAGGGAATATGAAGGTGGGCATAATTGGAATTAAAGGAATTTTCATGACTGTTTTGCCTCTTCACTAAACAAAAAAACTCACTGTAAAATTACAGTCAATAGTAACAGTGAGCTAGGATTCTTTCCACAGAGGAAACCCCAGCATTTGCTTTTTAGAAACTGGTAACTTGAGGTTAGAGTGAGCAACATTTCTTCCCTTTGCTTCCCTCTCCTCCAACAAAAAAATTGTTTTATATTTGTGAGAATTTTTCCCCCCACATGGCACAACACATTTGTTTTATCCATATTACAAAAACTTAGATTATTTTCTACAGCAGCTGTTGTAAAAGGATGACTCAAGTGTAACAAAAATAAGTCTACTCACAGGACTGCAGGCTGGGAACTTGCTTCTTTACTGAACTCCAAAACAACAGAGTGGGGAAGAAAACTCCTACTGACTTATCAGGAACGAAGGGGATGGAATAAGGCTCCATCCCATAATACTCAGATTAACATCTTGATGTCTCCTTTAGTACAGCAGTGGTTTTAAAACTGTAATCCATGGATTGCTGGTGGCCTGTGGAGAGCTGATTGGTCACATGGTACTGGGTTTCTAGTGAGAGAATCAGAACAGCTATGACAGAAGAGGAAACAAAAATATAGACAGTGGGATTGATTAACCTTTTTTCCCCTGAAACACTTGTTGAATCAAAGACAGATACTGCCCCTATTACCTCTTAATGTGTAAGCAAATGCTGTAATTGCTTCAGGAGTGTTACACAATTGCATTTGCAGCCACACAAACTAAGAGAGATGAGATGGTTATTATTAGACTATGGTTCATATTTTGAATATAGGAGCCCCTGTTTCTAGAGCAGAGAGTGGTGGGATAAGGATGCTTACCTTTTTAAGTGTTTTGAGATCTACTTATGAAAAGCCTAATATAAAGAGCTAAGTATAACAACAACAACAAAGCACCAAAGCAGAACTGGGCTCAGGAAAAAAAGTAGCAATTATATGCAACTTGCAGGCTGCATGACTTATCTAGTATAAACTAACTCAAATGTGGACAAAATGTGTCTGTTTTTCTCTTAGGAATCCCAGTTTACCTTCACCCTTTATCTTAGTGCACAGATATAGTTATTAGATCATTTTTATGGAATGTTTCACAACAGCAACATTTTAATGAATTGCAGAATTAAACATTTACCAAGTTTTTTCAAATAAATGATTAATTACCACTCAACACATCCATCACATTTATTAGCTGACTTATTTAAGAATAGTTTTTCATAACTGGCCAACTGAAAAAGGCTGACGTTATGTTTTGTTTCTTGTTTGACTGCTTCTAGTAAATACATTAGTTATAACACACAAGGATAGGCATTTAAAAGTTTTTTCACACTATTTTTTCCACAGTTTTAATTTTTCAATTTTTGAGACACTACATAGAAAGCTAGATTCTCTGCACTGAGAACAATGCAAGATCAGAGAATTCTTCACCAAGTATTTAGGAAAATATATTTCTCCATCTGAAAAACGCCTGGGAAACTTAGAAAAGATTCAATTTAACAAGATCATCATGAGGGGATTTTTGATAAGTTTACTATTATGAATATTCAACAGCAAGATTCGAGTGATCTTCAGGCTTCTCTCATGCACCTCAAACACTATTGCTAATTTACATTTTTCATTGAAGGATTTGATTCCTTTGCATTTATCCAAACTTAGCAGACTTGAAAAGTAGAGCTGATCAGAAAATGCAATTTCCATCTCCCGGGAAATTCTGAGATTTTGAAATCTGTTTTCATTCCAAACCAGAACAAAAAGTTGAAATCTCAAAACTTCCCGTGGAATAGACATTTTAAAAAAAGTTAATTTGGAAACATCAAAATGTTTCATTTTGATAATGTTGATATATATACACATACCCTACAGTATAAGAGTTGAAATAAAATGAAAAGGAAATAAAATGAGTCAAAATGATTCATTTCTCCACACCTAAAATTGACACATTCCCCTGAAACATTTAGCTTTTGAATAAACTGCATTTTCCAATGGAAAACTGTTCCATCAAAAAAATAAAAACAAATAAAAAAATTGACCATCCCTATTGAAAGGTTGGGGGGGGGGTATGGAAGGAGTGCAAGCATATGCAGCAATTAAGTTGTTGTCAACCTAATATGCCCTTTCCCTTTAATACAGTTGGAGTGACGGGTATTCTAAATGCTCTAAATATTGACCCAGAGTAAAGCTATCAGATAACACAGATAAGGTCATCCTTTGTCATTAAGGACAAGCTATTGAACATTTAAAATCAGTATTGCAGCTTCTTCTGAGAGAAGAGTATGAAATTAAAAAAAAACAACAGCATTTCACTTGCAGGAAGGCTGCTAACATGCATTGTGATAAAATTCTGTCAATTAAAGCCATTCGGTTCCTGCATCTCATAATCTCTCTCAAATTAGGATTTTCTCCTAAGGACTCTCCCTAGTTCTGTCATGTACTGTAGCTCGACACTATGATAATACAGTTACGACATGAAAATGGAAAATAAAAGAAATTGAGCTTATGGCTCGGAAGAGAAGAGTTATTACCAACTGATACTAAAACTGACAACTTCTGTTTCACTACAGCCCAATTCTGACTTCAGTGAGAGGTTTGCTCAATTAACAGTTGCAGAATTTGGCCCTTAGATTGTAAATTTCTTGAGACAGAGACTGTATCTTACTTTATATTCTGTACAGCATCATGCATGCCCTTGGTACTCCAAATAATAAACAACGATTTTTAAAATTTGCTAGGTAGATCCATGTATTTGAGAGCTGAAGCAGGATAGGGTGGTTGTAAAATATCTGATCTGCTTGTTGTCCAGTTTTGCCAGCCTTTGGAAAATGATCTGGCTTTCAGAATTAGAACTGGAGTCATTTCCCATTTTTGCTGTTCTTCTTCCACTTACTTGCACTCTGTCGTTATGTCTTTAGGAGAGGAGTGGATTTTCTCCCCACTTTTATATGTCATTCTTTTCTCCCACTTTATGATACTTTAGATGTGGGGGAGCAGTTTACAATTGGAAACATTCACATTTTTAAAAACAAATACTAGAAACATTCTATTTTTAGAAAGCAGAAATGGTGAGGTATTTATATCAGTCCAACTATTTTCAAAGTGATGAGGTGGGATAATAGAGGTGGAAAAATCAGGTTATACCACAGTAAATCTGTTCGCTTCCCTCCACCCTTAGGATTCCCCTAAGCAAACCAAGTTCTCTCTGTTGCTCAGATAGGCTTACATCAGCCTGTTTTTCATATCATCCACCTAGGATCCAATGTCCTGAGGTCTGTAGACCCTTGGGAGCCACCTGTATCCCCAATGCCTCCTAAATAGAATCACAGAAATTTGAGAAAGACAAGATTTCTGATAGAATTTTCTGAGCATGTGTAATATCTTCTTTTAAACAGTGACAAATTTATCTTTTCTTATTTCTCCACTACAGGGAGTTTTTTGCGCCTTGCTCTGAAGCATCTGTTCCTGGTCACCCTAAAGAGAAGATTGGACTAGATTGACCACTGGTCTGATGCAGTCTGACAACTGCTATGTTCCTATGTGTAGCATAGGCAAGAAGATTAATGTTCCAATCATGGACTAACGACCTGCCACATCAGTTCTTAGTCACAGGAGTGAAAAACAACCTTCAGATTAGATACATTTTTTTGTGTAGCTAAATCAAAAGTAGCCTAATGGGGTTTGATTACTCTCTTTTCCTTTTAATTTTTTAACATATTAAAAACCTCATCCGCTCCTCCCCCTCCTCCCCAGGAAAAGCAAAAAACAAGAATAAAACCCCCAAACTTGCTCACATTAGAATAAATGCTGTGATATCTTCTAGGTACAGCGTGCAGAGAATTTTATGACAAACTCATATGGGGCTTTTAAAAGAGGTTTTACAACAAAGCTACTGCAGACCATTTAGCTGATGAGTAATGCTACAACAATATGCACTGTACTCATTTGGGATATGGGCCTCTCCTGGATGGAATTAGATCTGCTCATATGTATGTATAGGAGGCTCCCTCTTCTGGGTAAGCTAGCAGAGCTGTTGCCTTTAACTCACTGATTGGAAGGAAGCCAAATTCAGCTCCTATATTCAGTGAGGATGTTTAGAACTTCTGTTCCTTTTACAATGGTCTCTCTTGGGCAGGGACTTTATTTCTTTACTGTCTGTAAAACTCTAAGCACCAAAAATATGATATAATAAATACCATGATCATTAGCTATATTTATTACCTGTAAAAATGTGGTGCCATGACTATTAATTGTTACAACTAAAAAAAAAGAAAAGAAAGGACACAGGTTCCTGTTCTGAACAACTTCAGCAATGGGGTTGGGGTGGGGAACAAGCCAACCAGCACAAAGTATGTGTAGGAAAGTGTAATATTGGGAAGGATACTGCTTTCCTATTTATTTATATGATTCTACATATACTGTATATTGCACTTTAAGGCAGGATTGTTCACGCAGTGTAAAATAACTAGAATATGCTGTATGCAGTGCTTAATTTGTGTCAGGGCTTGCCAGAGCCGAGCCCCAGCACCTCTAGGCTTCGCAGTTCATAGCCCCAGCACCTGTGGGCTTACCTGCCTCAGTTATGAATGTAAAGAAAATGAGCAATTTATTTATTCATTTGAGCCCTGGCACTTCTTTCATTACAAATTAAGTACTGGATATACGCTTCCTTACTTATTTGGGGACTACCGTATTTTCCGGCGTATACGACGACTGGGCGTATAAGACGACCCCCTAATTTTTCACTTAAAACATAGGTTTTGGCCTATACTCGCCGTATAAGACTACCCCCCCTTCCGAGGCTGAAGGACCCACCACCGAAGACCCGGTAGGGAAGCATCCAGTGAGTACACTCCCCACCCACGTCCTGCCCCCCCTCAGAAACCACAAGCCATAACCCCCCCTGCCCTGCTCCTTGTCCCCTGACCACTCCTTCCCAAGACCCCCAACCCTAACTCCCCCCCAGGACCCCAACTCCTGCCAAACTTGCCCCGCTCCCTGTCCCCTGACTGCCCCGACTCCATCCACCACCATCCCAACAGACCCCAGGAACTCCCACGCGGCGCCGACCCAACCCCCCCCTCCCCATCCTCTGTCTGCCCCCCCAGAACCTCTGCCCGATCCAACCTCTCCTCCCCCGCCCCAGTCCCAGCCCTGGCCTCTTACCCCTGCCGGGGGCCAGGGTCGGAGCCGCAGTCGCGGGGCCCGACTCCCCAATAACTAATCATGCCTGAGGGCAGAATGCTTTCCAGAGCTTTATGTACCACAGTATAGAAGCTGTGAAAGGTACTCTAAACTGAGCTCCACTGTCCAAAGACTTGTAAATGTTGCTTAGTACATCTAGTTCACAGAGTAACATTTAGTTATGTTTTAACAATACATTTCTCGTTGAAATATTTTCCCTTCCCTGCTTTAATCCTTTCCCCTATTTGAACTGAAGCCTTTTCTAAACAGAATGGCATTTGGCAGTGGAAAATTACAATGGAGAGTTCTTAGTACAGAGGAACACAGTACGGAACAGCAGAGCATAAGGCCTTAAACAACATTTGGTGGAATGTGTTGCAACATTACTGGAAATTAAAAGATTGCTATCATTGTGACTCAACAAAATGTGATCATCACAGGACACTGACCCTGCCCTCAGTTCCTGTACACAACTCTGTACAGTCAAAGCCTCATATTTACTATGTGACAGTAGTAAAAATGCTATCACCAGTCCGTGGGCTTGATGCTCATAATTGCTGAGATGCTGAGATCTTTGCAATGGTGCATTTTAAAGCTAGTTCTTAATATACTCCATGCAATATATAGGCATCTAATAATTACAAATCACACTCTCAGATGTTTACTAGCAGCCTGATCTTCTCTTTCTGAATATGCAAGCAGAAGGAACACAGACGGGTGCAAGGAAGAACCAGACCAGTGGCTCCATAGCATAATGCACCCCTGAGAACCTCCAGTCCAGATCCATGAACCTGTTATTCTGCAGCAGCACTAGCAACTCAAGTGTGTATGCATCCAAGATGCTAGGAATGTATTCAGGCTGGCTAGTCCCTCCCATCACTTGCATTGCCACATCTACACTCAGGGCCGGCTCCAGGGTTTTTGCCGCCCCAAGCGGCGGGGGGGAAGCCTCGATCGCTTTTTTTCCCCCACACACACTGCTTTCTTCTTCGGCGGCAATTCGGAGGCAGGTCCTTCCCTCCAAGAGGGACCCACTGCCAAATTGCCGCCAAAGAGCCCTTCCCCTTGGCTGCCCCTTGCTAAGCTGGTGCCTGGAGCCAGCCCTGTCTACACTTTATTTTTAGCTCATTAGCACAATCAGAGCTAGCACAGGATTGTCTCCTCTAACTGGAAATCACACCCCTAGCTCAAAGCGTAGACATACCCTAAGTGGGTGGACATGGTCTGAAAAAGGTTAGTGGTGGCTTCCCCAGGCCCGACTGCGTATCTACCACAATCCTTGCAGACTATGCCAGATTCCCAGTCTCTCACTCTCACTGTCTAGCTCAAGCAGCAGCAGAAGAATGTGGATCTGGTGGGCCTGGGTTGAACCCCTGCTGATGAGATGAGCTTGGATGGGTCTCAGTTCCAGCTCTCTTTCACAAACCCACTGCCACACTTTGCACTAAGTGGCTGACTCAGCACAGAGACTAAGAAATGCCTGGGCCTGAAAAGTGAACTGCCCCTGTTGTCCTAGAATATGTTCCCCTGCCCCAAACCATAGCTTGATGGCAAGGCAGTGTGTGAGGAAAACTTGTCCTACTGCCTCTTAGATAAACATAGAGCCTTCACGCACCAAAGCGTCTAGCCAATGCCTTTCACCAACAGTAAACCTACAGTTTGTTTTTAAGATGAAGATGTAAATATGAAGATTTATCTCATTGAATATCACACATGGAGCGTCACAAAAATTGGCATCTATGTGTCTGAGGGTTTACACTGCTGCCCATCATTGTAGTATGAGTGTCTTCCATATAAAATCAATAGCAAGGTCCCTAGTGGAATGCGTGGAGTTTCTGGTACTTCTCCTTTGGGGTAAAAACTCTGCTTGGGGGTAGGGTTTTTGTTTTTCATTGTTTGGGTCGGGGTGGGGGAGTGTTGGTCAAGACTTTTGTTAGGAACAGGTGTCAGTTATTCTATGTACTTTTATATATCTTGTACAGCACCAATAACTCCCATAGTGCCAGGTTTGCACATGACCAGATGGGATCTTAGGAGTCTGAAATATATTTTGGAAGTCAAATAAATTTATCAGTACTGAAAAAACAAAATGCAACCTTCTGGTAGGGTTCCCACCCTACCCCTTAAAGGCTGCATATGACAGATGGTTATGAGGTGCCATTCAACTCAAAATTCAGACATCATGCTAGTCACCTTTTTGGGACTCAGAAGGAATTTTCTCCTCACTCCTAACTTTGCCTGGGTCAGATGGGGTTTTCTTCACCTTCCTCTCAGAAGCCCAGGGTATGTTAGAGTGTAAAATCCATGTTAAGCAGGTACTCAGTGCAGGTAATCAATCAACAAAGGGTCCCAGTTCCCTGAAAAATCAGAATTGGAAGTGGATTAGGAGAAGGCATCACCTAAAGAAGGTGGGAAATGGGGATGGGGCTCTTAATGACTGGTACAGCATGGAGACAGCCCCTCCCCGTACAGCCTTCGTAACACTCAGAAGAGGGAGGGCAGAGAAGTCCCAGTGATGGTGCTGCAACTGGATTAACAGGTGGAGGGAGGCCGGGAGCAGGGCTCACAGTAGCTCTCCATCCAGTGGAATATATTACAGTGGGAAGGATTATCTGCCTGGTGAGTTACTGGTGGATTATTCCCAGATATTTCTTAATTGGGGTGACCAGATGTCCCGATTTTATAGGGACAGTCCTGATTTTTGGGGTCTTTTTCTTATATAGGCTCCTATTACCCCTCACCCCAATCCCGATTTTTCACATTTGCTGTCTGGTCACCCTATTCTTAATACAGTTGTGGCCTAGATAAAGCACATTCAAGATGTCTTGTCTTTCTTCCTGCAGTGTTCAGAACAATGTGTGTTTACTTTGTAGGGTCAGAACTTTTTGATGTTACACACAGTGATGGCAAAACAATATACTGAAACCGAGTCACTCATTATCTGAAGTAGCTGATGACATTTCCGATTCAGCATGTAATCTTTCTGGTTCACTAAAGGATATATCTTATTCACCAGGAAAAATATCTCCAGTATCTAAATAGGGGGCTTATGGAAACTGATTTACTGGGTGATGAATTTCACAGCTTCTCTAACCATACTGTAAACGCTTCTGGGCAGGGAGCTCAGTCTTTATTTATTATTCTGTCTGTAAATCACAATGCACACCAAGGGTGCTATGTATAACAGTATATATCATAGCACAGTTGGTAAAATATCTATTGTAGTTCAGTAAGTGGTATATCTGATTCAGCAGTTTATTAATATTCTTCAGAGTCCAGTTTTTTTCAGTAAGTGAATTGAAACCATTTCACTATGCAGCACATCAAATTCACTGTGCAGTGTAGCAGTGGATTGTATACATTTTATAAGAAATCTGCATTTATGTGCTGTGTAAAATATGTAAAAAATGTATTTTGAACTATGTGGCATTTCATAGAAAGAATCTGAAAAATCCAGAACACTCAGTTATGTTTTCTCTAACATATGGCAGTATATAAACATCAGAATGCTGTCATCATGTAAATGAGAAAGAGCAAGATAATAGAATGGAAGATTTCACAACTGTTAAAGATCAGAGGACATTTCTCTACGACATCCGTTATCAACCTGAACAGATGTCAAGAGAGATGAAGCAAAAAGGCAATCTGATAGTGTGATTAATTTTTTTCAAAAGTACAAAAACAACTATTGCATTAAAGACAGCTAAAAATACACACTACCATCTCAACATTGCTTTTTCAAGTGTGTGCAATTGCTGGAGTTGCCACAGGAATGTCATGTGATTATGAGGGGAGGGATCCAGGAGACAATAACTTTGTTAAAATATGGTTCACACTGTTTTGAACCCTTGATCTAGGAAGAAGCAAGCTTGATATGTAAAGTGTTCAGGCTTCAGCTATTATTTTTATTATCTTTATAGTGGTAGCACTCAGGATTGGCACCTCATTGTGCACGGCACTGTACTCTCTCTCTCTCTCTCTCTCCCTCTCTCTCTCACACACACGCACACACTGAAGAGTTTACAATCTAAATAGAAATGCTCCATTTATGTCATTGACAGAGCCCCCGCTGACTTCAGTGGGGCCATGATTTCACTCAATGAGAGCAAAAGGACATATTGCTCCCATTTTACACATGGGAAACTGAGGCACTGCAAGATTAAATGACTTACCCAAAATTACAGGGAAGTCTGTGACACAGCCAGAAATGTATGCCGAGTCTGAGTCCAGTGTGTTATCCACAGGAGTATTTTCCCTTCATATAAGATTGAGCTATTTCTCTGAAGAATATTTTCAACGAATGTATTGTAGAGAGCACTTTTTAAAATCCATACATTAACTTGAACAATTATTTCATTTCAGCGGACTCTGAAAATAAACAACTTCTCTGGTTTGACACAGAATTTTGAGCCCTCTTGTGGTACATTACTTTGGCTTGTAAGAAAGTGAAGGAAGTGGTTATTTTTAAAAAGCGAGTATGAATGGGAAACAATAATGGGCATACATTGTCAACATAGAAGATCTTCCCATTGTCATAAATGCTCTTGCTTTCTGAAACACAGTCAAACACAGCTATACAAAGTAACATGAAAATCATCAGAAAAATGCATTCATTGGTAAGTTTACTTTGAGCTATCCTGGGCAATAGAAACAAAGAGCTTGTTTTCTTCCTGTGCCTTGCCATCAACTGCTCTTTTTTGAGGGGTGCGCTTTAGGAATCCTGGTGATTATTTCTACCCTTGAGTGGATGGTTCATGATCATTTCCCAGTGACCATAAGGAAATCAGATCAATCTATCATATTTATTTCTGGTGGGTGTTATTATTTTAACAAAATACATTTTTGTGAAAGTTGAATCTTTCTGAAAGGACGCATATGGTCCAGATAACAGAGCCAACTCACTGTATGGCCATTTAGATTTGCTGCATCATTAAATGGTATTACAGTGCTTACACACATTTCATTTGTAGGAGCCATTGGGATTTCTCAGAGCTAGAAATCTGTAATGCATCGTCACAGTTGAGATGTGCGTGTCTGGTTTCATAAGCTGCAGCTTGCAAAACTGCTCATCCTGTTGCAGCATGATGCACATTTTGTGTTTCTTTATGTAACTTAAATTGGAACTAGGCCACCAGCTGGGGTTGGCCTTCTAACAAACCTAGATAGCTTAATTATAGTTTCCAGTGAACAAGTTTCAGAGACTCTTCAGATGATACTGACAGCTTTGGAAGCACTGAGATGGCACAGTACTAGAGATGCCCTTTTCTTTTTCACAGTGCAAATGAAATGCTCAGTCTACAAAAATTGATGGTCCAGGATCCCATGAAACTACAATGAAAAACTGTCACTAAAAAGCCATCACTGTAGCTCAGAATTCTAAAGGTCTGAAGCAGAACTATACAAACTGAGGGGTGGTATTAATGTCTTACTATCTGATTATGGTCTCACAGATGGTAAGAAAATTCCTTAAGGCCTAATTCTGCTCCCCTTACTCATCTTTAATATTTTACTACAGAAGTAGTTTGAATAAAGTTACCTTTTGCATTATTTTGGTGTACTTCATTTCTGTTCCACGGGCTGGGGTGGGAGAGTGGAGGGAAATAGGGTAATTGGGAGATGAGTGGTTTGACAGAAGAAAGAGGCAATGCTCTGGGCTGTCAAAGCTGTTACTGAAGGGTGGACAGGACCATTATAGGATTATGTTGGGAAGACTAAGCAAACCTGTAGCTGCAACACATGCATTTTCTGTTCAGCCTCTCATTGCAAATGTGCAGAGTGACCTGGAACAGGATAAAATGCTAGTGAGATTTGCTTAAGCTAATATAATCAGAAAGGTGGTGTGAGTGTTGTGTGCACTGCTGACAGAAGTTGTGTGCGTGGATGTGAGAGGTTTACAGGCACATTGAACATTGCAATTGTGGTTGTATTGCCAAAATGCTCCAATATAGCTCATCCATGTGTCTTTGAAGGCTGATAATTAGTAGTTCCACTTCCTAGGTCTTTGAGATCATTCCGTTCTTCATTCAGCAATGTATTAAACTCAGGAACAGCAAAGTGGCTGTTACCTTTCTAGTGCATGAAGCCAATCTTTTCATGTGGTAAGAGGGCTTTTATTTTAATGAGCACTTAGCTGAGGCAGGCTTGTCCCAACTTAGTCAAAACCAAAGTCTGTCATTATAAATAAAAAAAGATCTTTACTAACGTCTATATTTTATGAACATGCAGAAATTTATATTTTTAGTTCTTTTTTGAACTTCTCAGTGAAAGTTCATCAGAACTGTTTTCTGTATAATCATGTAGGCCACATGAATGTAAAAATTACTTTCACTCCTTTTTAATCAATGCTATAGTGATCTGAAAATTACAACCATCTGTCATGTTGCTCCCACAGACACATGAAATCACACAACACATGAGTTTGTCCTCTACTAAAAATGATCTATGCAAGGGAAGCAGCTTTAGATTTAAAATAGTTCATCACTCTTCCTGTGAAATGCTTTAATGTTTGATTATGTATTTCTCGATATTCCAAAAAAAGACTCATGTGACTATATCTTTAATGACCAAAAAAAGCTTTTTATAAGATATGATTTTCTCAAAAAACAGGTAACATTGTTTGATTTTTTAAACAACATGTAAAGATGGCTCAAGCAGAGTGGTAGGTATATGGCAGGACTGTAGGGCTAGATCTTGGTGGTTTTTAGGCACCTAACTCCTATTGATTTCAATGGAAATTTGGAACCTAAATATCTTTGAGAATCTGGTACATAGTCCCTTATGCTCCCACAGAGTCTTGCTTTTAATTATCCCATCTACTCTGAAGCATTTGTGTCAGCTTGACTCATGCCTGGACGACAAGCAGCTCCCAGCACACACTATCAAACTATTTCATAGACTGGGACACACCATATAATGGTGATGAGCCTGTTGTAATGTACATAGTACCATTCGCCACAGAACCTTGTCTCTAGTCCCAGACACACATGCTTCACAGAAATATTTAGGCTTAGTATACATTTAAGCCTATAAGGTGGATAGAAAGCTGGCTAGATCGTCGGGCTCAACGGGTAGCGATCAATGGCTCCATGTCTAGTTGGCAGCCAGTATAAAGCGGAGCGTCCCAAGGGTCAGTCCTGGGGCTGGTTTTGTTCAATATCTTCATTAATGATCTGGAGGATGGCATGGACTGCACCCTCAGCAACTTTGCACATGACACTAAACTGGGAGGAGTGGTACATACGCTAGAGGGTAGGGATAGCATACAGAGGGACCTAGACAAATTAGAGGATTGGGCCAAAAGAAATCTGATGAGGTTCAACAAGGACAAGTGCAGAGTCCTGCACTTAGGACGGAAGAATCCCGTGCACTGCTACAGACTAGGGACTGAATGGCTAGGCAGCAGTTCTGCAGAAAAGGACCTAGGAGTTACAGTGGATGAGAAGCTGGATATGAGTCTACAGTGTGCCCTTGTTGCCAAGAAGGCTAACAGCATTTTTGGCTGTATAAGTAGGGACATTGCCAGCGGATCGAGGGACGTGATCATTCCCCTCTATTCAACATTGGTGAGGCCTCATCTGGAGTACTGTGTCCAGTTTTGGGCACGACACTACAAGGAGTATGTGGAAAAATTGGAAAGAGTCCAGCGGAGGGCAACAAAAATGATTAGGGGGCTGGAGCACATGACTTATGAGGAGAGGCTGAGGGAACTGGGATTATTTAGTCTGCAGAAGAGAAGAATGAAGGGGGATTTGATATCTGCTTTCAACTACCTGAAAGGGGGTTCCAAAGAAGATGGATCTAGACTTGTCAGTGATAGCAGATGACAGAACAAGGAGTAATGGTCTCAAGTTGCAGTGGGGGAGGTTTAGGTTGGATATTAGGAAAAACTTTTTCACTAGGATTTTTCACTAGGAGGATGGTGAAGCACTGGAATGGGTTACCTAGGGAGGTGGTGGAATCTCCATCCTTAGAGGTTTTTAAGGTCAGGCTTGACAAAGCCCTGGCTGGGATGATTTAGTTGGGGATTGGTCCTGCTTTGAGCAGAGAGTTGGATTAGATGACCTCCTGAGGTCTCTTCCAATCCTGATATTCTATGAGTCTATGATTTGTTTTATGTAAAGCATCTTAAGGTGTCTTCTTTCTCTATTGATCTGAGTTTACCATACAAACATCTTCCATCTTGTTTCTCATTTCACATTCTTTTGGGTTCATTCCTGTCTCTTCAGCAACAATTTTGGCTCTACTGAACACACTCAGTTTAGTACTACCAGCAATATCGTTCTAGGCAACCTTCCTGCTATGAACACTGAGGGCATGCTAGTTTGAGACTGCATGGTAGGAAATTTAGCTAAAATCCTAAGTGAGAGTTCAACAAGCAAAAGGAGTAGATAGCTACCAAATCACACCAGCCTGCTGAAGTTTAGCTAGTGACACAGCAACAAAGTCCATGTTTTGTTATTGAATGGAGCCCCTATGCTGAAGACAAAAGTTTATTAGCATTTGTAGATAGAGACTTTTGTGTAAGTATAGAAACTTGATTAACTTTAGTCTTCAGTGAAACGGGCAGCTTAGAATTAGATGTTTTAAAACTATTTAGTTACCTATATTTTGTTACTATCTTGTTGAATGTTTTACCTCTTACCACCTGCATGGATCTGTTTGAATAATACACTCTATCTTTTAAATGTAGAATATTTTTATATTTTATGCAAAGCTTCTCTGCATCATTGCATTTTATTGATGGATGAGACTGGTAACACAATGAAGCTGGTGCAAAGCTTACTGCCGTACTCTTCTGTAAAGTCAAATTGCTTCTCTTTCCTTCAGTCATACATCCTTGGTCATTATTAGGTTAGTGATTTAACAGGAGGATATTTTCTGCCTCCAACATCACTACATTTAGACTCTTGAAAAATGGAGGCTTAAAACAGCCCTTTGCTGCTTCGATTTCAGGAGAACGTTCTCATTTCACCACATGCTCTTGAGAGTCAAGTGGAAGCAAACTGCAGGGAATTACACTTAGATGCCATGATCAAGCTCTTGCCTTTTGTGTGGCTAGCTGCCCACACACTACTTTGAAACAGATTCCTATAAAGCTGTAAAGAAAGAGTTCTGAAAGGGCAGAAAAGAATGAGTTGGAAGCTTCACTTTCCGAATGCTTTTAGATGCTTGTCTGTCACATCAGGCAAAAATTCTATATAGTTCAGGAGCTGTAATGAAGTCTGCCATCCCTTCCAAATCCGTCCAGGCCAGGTAAAGATTTGTGTGATTGCACAGCAACACAAGTTGTATTTTGTTAGTCTGTGAGCTAGGGGACAGTACAAGTACAGTATTTGTTACTGGTTAGAGGGAGCCAGGTGTGGATGGCATCTTTGCAGACACACAGATAACACAGACCCTGTCCCAAGTAACTTCAGACCAACAACATACACAGGATAATGCAATAATACTTGGCACTTCTATAGTGCCTTTTACCTCATGGCCGCAGAGTACTTTGCAAAGGTAAAGTGTGCTCTCCATTTTACTGATGAGGAAGCTGAGGGTAAGTGACTTGCTCAAGGCCACACAGGGTATGTCTATGCAGCTCACAGCAATGATTCGCCGAGCCCAGGTCGACAGACTTGGACTTCTGGGGCTCACAGTAGAGTGCTAAAAATAGCTGGGTATATGGTGGCTCAGGCTGTAGCTTGGGCTATGAGCCTGTGGGAGGAGGGGGGGGGCTGCAGACCCCAAGCTGCAGCCTAAGCCACAACTTAAGAATGCAGTCTACACAGCTGTTTTTAGCATGGTAGTGTGAGCCCAAGTCTGTGGGTCTAGGTTCAGAGTCCCGCTGCAGGCTGCCACTGGCTGTCTAGATGTATCCACAGATGCAGCAAGGCAACTCCAGACTGACCCCCAGACTCCTCTGGTCATCAAAAAACACTGTTTGCTTGGAACAAAAACACAAGAGGAAGATGGGCATGGGCATGAGAGATCAATACCAGGTATCTTCATGGGACATGTGAGAGCACTTGTTGGAGTGGTGCAGAAACCTGAAGGTGAACAGGGTGCTTGAACTTGATGCAGTAAAACATGACAGAAGACCTATGAAAGGACTCAGGGGCAATATGGCTGGAGCAGCAGTTTGGATCATCTGGAGAAGGGGAACACAGAAAATGCAGCAAACAAGGGCTGACCAAAGCGGAAGGCCTAGATTTTAGCATGTGAGCTGGAGAGGAAATCTTTTAAAAGCAATATTATTACTACTTCTTCCATAGGACGTAGCAAGAGTCGGGATGTATGGTATGAGAGAGGTGACAAAGATAGTATGAAGTTTGTGAACCTGGAAAAATGGAACCAGCAACAGGTGTAGGGAAGGGAGGGAGAGGAAGATTTTAGTTTCTCTTGAATTCAGTGGCTTGTCTGACATTTCTCAGACATAGTTTTAATATTCTGACATCCCAGGAGAAAAGTGACTAACTCCAGAGCTGAGCACTTTCCCTGCCTTTAGAATGACATGCTACATCATATAAAGCCATTTGCCTCATTTTTGTAATTTCCCTTGGCATCTTTAGAAGCTTTTATTTTGCTTTCAGACAGGAAATGAGCCTGTGGCAGAAGTCATGCTCAGATATAAGATGATGCATGCACACTTTTGGAAACAGGTTATGCAACCCATGTCTACTTCTGCAACTGCTAATCATGTAATAACTCATCTTGATTGTTCATATGCTATTTTGCACTATGGATTTAATTGAATTTACAGTATATTATACGTTAAAGGGTAAAATTTCAACATGAAAAGAAGCCTTTTTTCTTCTTGTCCATCAGTTTTCAAACTAATGACAGAAATGGCGGGAGTTCACCTTTTCTCCTTTCTAATAACCCACTATTCATTTCCCACTATCAGACAATATCTTAAACTGGACATAAAGAAACACTTTATTTCCTCCAGCTAGCCTGTTCTAAAGTTAGAGACTATAATTTAAGAGTTGTCTCCTGCCCAGGTACAATTTCTATTCTTCCCACAATCCAATGGTAATATTCAAACACTGAGAAACATCCCAGATTTCTGTTGCAACATTCAGCTCCTCCTGTGTGTCTGTCTCCCTCTGCTCTCGTGTATGTGTTTCCGTTATTTTAGCATTTGCAAGGATTCAAATTAAACACTCAGTTGATCATTTAATTCATAGTCACTCTCCCCTTTCCTATGTAAAGCTAATGGTTTCCTAATATGAAATACTAAACTTTCAAGAGATTTTGTCTTCTCTAATGCACTCAGTCTTAATAATGTCTAATGCATTTCATGCAGTGTTGTTGTAGTCGTGTTTGTCCCAGGATATTAGAGTGACAAGGTGGATGAGGTAATATCTTTTATCAGACCAACTTCTGTGTAAGCTCAAAAGCTTGAATCTCTCACCAGCAGAAGTTGATGCAATAAAATATATGACCTCATCCATCTTGTTTATCTAATCAGTTTCAGAGTACAAACCGAAGCTTCCAAGATTCTCCTATCAATATGTTCTGTAAGGTAATCCACTGTAAGGAATGTTTGGTAAGAGTGAACTGCTATCTGCAGCATCAGGGGCTAGATGTAAAACAACCCATTTTATTCATAGCAGACATGCAACAGTGGGTAAAATTCCCGGATTCAGTGAAATAAATTTCTTCTCATTCATAAATCAGCATAAGTGTTCACCCTTCTGAGTATTTAAGAGCAAGAAATCTCTACCATCTGAATCTTGTCTACACTCTGTATCCCAGAAACTCCTGTGTAGTTTAAGATCATAAGCCCGAATCTATCTGCCAGGTGTCTGTATTTATGTCCTAAGCTTGCTCCAACAGACCCCCTTCATAACAGGTTCCAGCTGGCTAGTATGAAATAGATTTTCCTTCCTTGGATCTTTATCCCCCAATATTTCTAATGGGCACTTAGCCTGAACCACCCTTTCATGATATGAGAGCTCATTAACTTAGTATTCCATCATGTCGCATGCACTGTCCTTTACAATAAAAAACAATAAACTACGTTACCATGAAGGTCACAGTTACAATATTAAACAAGTAATCAAGAGTTAAGTTTCCAACAGCAAAGGTAACTCAGCTGCATGACACATACTGGCAGCTGTGGTGCTATTCCTGGTTGAAGTGGAGTGTTTTATTTTTAGTTGTTAAATATGTAACTAAACATTTGTTTACTTTTTGAAATGTAAAACATAAAATATACACACATGTGAAACGCAGCCAGAGACACCACTAGCCAGGGGTGAAAGCGGGCTGCTATGGGCCGGTATGGTATACCGGTAAGAAGCCGGTCCTGGCCTATACCCAGCCACCATTAAACCGCTGATGGGGGCGGAGGGGGCAAAAGGAGGAGCTTCCCCAGGGCTGGCGATTTAAAAGGGCCCAGGGCTCCTGGCCATTCCTTCCACAGCAGTGGCCGGAGCCCCAGGCCCTTTTAAATCACCACTGGAGCCCCAGGTGGCGTGGGCCAGGCAGCGCGGATGGGCTGCCTAGGGGAGGCTGACCCCCAGCCCCACCCCTCCTGGGGGCCTGGAGCTGGGCCCCCGTACCAGTAAGTATTTAATATTACTTTCACCCCGTGTCTAGCCCTTCCCACTAAAGCTTCTAGCAGCACAAACTTGGACCCTGGTCAACAGGGAAGCCTAAGGGCAACAGCTTTCCTTGGCCCTTTCAAGGAGTTGAAAGCACCAGCAGCAACATAGGGCTGGGTCTCCTTCCACTAATGAGACCCCGGACTATAAGCAGCCACAGACAGTAACAACCATTGTCCACTTTCTCCACATGGTCCAAGCTGTTACTGATCACCAGCACCAGGTCCTGGGGCTTTAACTGTAAGGGAAGGGACTAGTACGCAGGATGTTCTCAGATGTCCTCTTTGCATCCTGCTCTGAAGGCTGCTGCTGTTACTACCAGCTCTGGTACCTTTTGCTATATTATCCTGGAAGCTTGTCCCTACTTGTCAATGTTTTTCTCATGCTTTCAATGACTAGCTGGAGGTTTGTAAAGTTGGGTTACCATCTTTTTGGTACTTTCTAATTTTAGACAGCATTAGGAATATCAAATACCATGAAGAACTTTGTTCCTGTTTCCAAGTCAGTTCAGACATATACTGCAAGACATGCCATAAGTCAATGGCAGGCCGCAGGGATGTGCTGGCTGCCGCTTCCTGCAGCTCCCATTGGCCGGGAATGGTGAACCGCAGCCGTGCTTGCAAATGGTCAACATCAGCACAATGTCTCATGGCCCACAATCAGATTACCCTGATGGGCCACAGGTTGCCCACCACTGCCATACGTCTTCTGGGAAAGCCAGTAATTGTGAGATTTCCAGGCTAATTTTGAAGATGCAAGAAATCTGGATAGGATGGATAAATTTGCAAATGTAGGGGTGCTTACATGAGCCTCTAATCCTTTTGAATGTCACACATCACTTCCTTTAATGATATAGATACAGTATCTGATAAGATTTAACTACAGTACATGTCCCAAAAAGAATGTGAAAACAAACCTATAATGTAAAACCAAACAAATAATTTTTAAAAAGGAAACCAAAAAAGCAAACAAAGAGATAGATATCTTTCACTGCCTGTAACGTTGCTTGGAAAGTCAGGTAGCCAAGTGGTTGGGGCACCTGACTTACTTCCATGGTTGAGGTGCCTCAGTCTTTTAGGTGGTGGGGTGGGGGACCTGGGCCCTCCCTCTCCACCGGGTCCCAGCCCAGTGCCCTGTGTTAGTCAACCCCTGAACAGGGAGTCCTCCCATTACGGAGTCTAAATCCACTGCCCTAGGCTACATCCTACCACTGTCCCTTCAGTTTGGGGTATGGCCCCCATAGGCCAAGTGGCTATGGTGGCTTATCTCTAGTAGTGCTCTCTTGTGGACCTTGCAAGGTGCCCTGCTGCAGTCCCAGGCTCCTTTGAGCAGGGCACCTGTAAGTTTAGTGAGGCCGAACACCGCAATGTCTCTGGGCTTCAGTCACTTAGGGTTCATCTACACTACCCACTGGATCGGCGGGTAGCCATCAATCTATCGTGTGTAGCGTAGACGCGATAAATCAATCCCTGATCGCTCTCCCGTCAACTGCTGCTCCAGCTCGGGGAGAGGCGGAAGCAAAGTCGATGGAAGCGGCGGCCATCGATCCCACACCGTGAGGACACGAAGTAAGTGATTCTAAGTCGATCTAAGATACGTCGACTTCAGCTACGCTATTCTCGTAGCTGAAGTTGCATATCTTAGATCGATCCCCCCCATATCTTAGATCGATCCGCCCCCGCAGTTGCTAGAGGCTCCTAGGTCTGCTCCACAGTCTCCCTTGGCTAAGGAGGGAGGCAGCTAGCTCCTGCCTCTTTGCTGGTCAGTCCTCAAGTGTGTTAGGCTCTCTCCTTTTCTCCCCCCTCCAGGCCTTGCATTGGCTGCAGGTATGATGGGGTGGGGCTACTAGGCCCAAAGGCTCTCTTTAACCCCTACTGTACTGGCAGGCAGTTTCTCTGTTTCATCACACCGCCATTCACTCCCACTACTTGCCCTGAACATGTGCATGATCTGATCTGCTGAATAAACCCCAAAGGACTGGCATGGTAGGTGGCTCTGTGACTGGTCAGTGTATTCATAAGAAATGCCAGTCTACCCCATTAGAGTTTAATTGAAAATGAAGGGGCTAACATATTTAGCATGTAGTGTCTCTATCCCTACCTGACAAAAGTCATATGATCAGCCAATTAGAGCCCCATTAATTTGGACTACAACAATATAAAAATCTTTCCTCAGCTGACTGAGATTTCTTAGCGGTGTGGAATTTGTGGAGAAGAGCCCACTTGTTGGGGTACAGTCCAAAGACTTTCTAATCCATCAGTCAAATTATTATTTTAGAGTCAGAAACATCCCCACTGTTACAGTCTGAAACTGCTGGAAGCAGGATAGCCTTTGGAAAGGAACCTGTAGAGCCTGGAAGATTTACTTTTGTATTTAATCTGTATTTTGACAGACGTTCAAACACATATTGCAAACTCCCTAGGACTGCAGCATGGGGAAGAGGCAGAATAGCCACGGTTGGAATTTAAATGACAGACCCTGAAGGGGAGGCACTATATTAACTTAGCCGAAACTCCTGTTACAAGGCTTTGATCAACAGAGATCCTTGCACAGATCTGGCAAGCCTGGCAGAGGCCCAGTGCTGTATCTAGCAGACAAAAGCTCTCTTGTTCACATAGCTATCTCCAACAGCTCTAAAGGTCAAGGTGTGCTTATCTAAATAGCACCATCTTTCCATTGTGTACATATTACAGAGCTCTATTCTTTTAAAAATCTTAACCATTTACATAGTCATTAACATATTACATTGAAAATCACTTCCCTTTATTTGCAAATTAGACCCGTGCACTGAAAAGGACATGATAGGTAACCATGTTAGTGTAAATCCTGTATTTTTGCACTATGTTCCCTTTCCCGCTATTTATTTCAAAGTCATATGTACTTAGAAAATATTCTATTTCCTTCTTATACAAAGTTGGTTGGTACTTACTAACTGCACCTTTGTTTTCTTTAACTTCAATCGTTGAGAGCTGATATGGAGAGGGATGTTTCTGAAAACAATGTACCTGCAGAATTTAAGGAGAGTACTGTACTGTCAGCTGATTTTGTGGCATACTGCTCACCATGCACACACACAGACTCTAAATAATCAAACCTGTTTGCTCATACAGAGGCGCCTTCGAAGGACTTACAGTTTCAGGTCTTTGTCTTCAAATCAATGGCTGCGACAAGATGTCTATAAATTGAAGGAACAAACACTAGGTAATTCATTAATTATTGCCTTCACAATTCTTTGCGGCAGGATTATTCATGTCCCAGGCTGGCTTAAATGATTGTTTGTGGTTTTGTATTCAGTTGTTTGTTTGGCTCAATCATACTTTATCTCTGCCTCAAATCCTATGTAGAACACACAACTGCCATTGACTGTATTTCAGTTCATATAAAGTCAGACTATAGTCGCTGGTATTTGGTGTCTACTACATGATGCACCCAATAACAGTGTATTGATTGTTAGCAGGTAATGTATGCTGGACACATAGTTTTACCCTCTGCTGTATGATCTATTTCTTATTAAATTGTGCTGTAGTAATAAGTGTTACAAATTCAGCCTCTGCTGAGCAGAGCAGCTAGTGGGAAGATATTAAATGTACTTTTAGTTTCTCCAAGTTAACCAAATAGTAATGATGTGTCTTTATTTGACTTAAAAGAAAATTGTTGAGAATTTCAAGTCCAAAATTTATTTATTTATTTTAATTATTTCTACTGTGGTAGCACCTAGGGACTGCTTTACAGATGTGTAACAGGCTGTGTTCTGAGTGATCCCAAGTAGAAAGTTACAGAGAATCAGCTAAAGGTGTGAAGTCAATGTACATAATTTAAAGTGCATTAAAGCCATTTAGAGCATCCTTCACTTTCCTGAGTGTCCCCATGTCGACAAGCACAAAGAAGTGGTTCCTGCCCTGAAGAGATTACAATCTAAGGCCGGCCTACACTACAACGTTAGGTTACCATAAGCCACCTTGCATTGACCTAGTGCATAAGTCTGCACTTAAATTTGTCTCCCACTGGTGTGAGTGCCAATTACACGGACATAGTAACACCAGCTCCCTGAGCAGCACTGAGCCACGGGGTGATGTATGGAAGTCAATGCAGGGTGAGCTTAGACACTGCATTACCTCTGTTGAGCCGAACAGCAGTCATCTCACACTGCCCAAAACTAACCGCTCTGGTCAAAATTGTTAACTCCACTGCCCAGGGGTCACGCTTACCAGAAGCCCTCCCTCCCCCAAGCCCCTTCAAAATCCCTGTGAGTTTTTTAAATGCCTTTTCCTGGTTGTCCAGCTTGGTGAGTACACCTCTATCTGCTCTCTGTTGTTGTGCATGACTGCCTAGCTGACCATGCCGTCTACACTCTCCAGATATACTCCTGCCTGTAGTAGACAGGAGATATTGGACCTCCTGGGCCTGTTGGGAGAAGAAGCTGTACAGACACAGCTCTGAGCCAGCCATGGAAACATCAACATCTACAAACAGATTGTTTGGGGGATGCAAGAGGAGGGGTACAACAGGAACCAGCAGTAGTGTTATGTGAAAGCTAAGGAACTGTGGCAGACATACCAGAAGGCCAGGGAGGCCAACAATCGACCTGCTGCCAAGCTGCAAACCTGCCACTTTTACAGAGAACTACATGCCATACTTGGCAGAGATCTCACCACCACTCTGCATCTACCATGGATATCTCTAAGGGGCTCAAGTCACAAGCCCCTGAGGTGAACAGCAAGGAGGAGCAGGTGAATGAGAAACACTAGTAGTAGTTCTATGGGTGACCTGCACCTGGTGGGGTAGTCTAGCTGTACTCTGAGCCAGGACCTGTTTTTGACTCCACCGCAGTCTAGCCAGTCTTAGCAGTTGAGCACGAGTGAGCCTGGTGCAGTGGAAGGAACCTCGGATAAGCGTACAAATAAAGTTTCCCATTACAGTTATGGTAGCCCCAACTTAGCAGGACACAGCTATTGACTTTTCATTAATTTACTGGTACTACAAAAGGTAGCAGTACAACAAAGAGGTAGACTTGCTAGGTGCTTTTCATTCCCCTCTAGAGTTAGGCAGGGGTCGGGGGGCCATATGGAGTCCCTTGAATCCTCCTGAGAGATCTCAATGAAACTTCCATGCAGGTACACCGCAATCCTCTCCTGAAGTTTTCTAGGGATGTCTGCCTTATTTCTTCCTCTTCAGTAGGACGCTTTCCCACACCAGTCACTGAACTTCGGCAGGCACCATTGCGGTAAACAGGATAGCGGCATATGGGCCTGGGCAACTTTCAGACTCCAATAACAGCCATGCTCTCTCCACCTTTGTTATCCTCAGGGAGTGAGATATCAGCTAAAACCACCACCACCACCTGTGGAAAACGGTGCCAGTATTCTATACTCAGTTTTATGCCACTGAGCAATTCCTTCCTTGTTTCCCTCATCCCTGGTGGGTCTTACTCACCATGGTTTGAGCTGAGAGTGGCACAGGGCAGACGTATTAATAATTCTCTTAACACTTTTGGGGAGCAAGGGAAGGGGGGAGTTCTGAACCTTAAGTTTTACTTTCCATACCTACTGTACTAACAATAGTACCTCTGTGTTTTAATCTGTAGCTATGACTGTTGTAGCCTTGAGGGATACCCTGTCCACACCAGCAGAATGATGGAGCCAGACAAGGAGGAGGAAAAAAAATAGATGTGGGATGACAGCTTTTGCGAGATCCTACCAACCAGTGCTGCATTAGACCTTCACCAGAGGGCCTGGCGGGTGAATGTTGCAGACTGTACAGAGGAGGAAAGAGCAGACTGAAGAAAGGTGCAGGAAAAGGAAAGGGAGATGCACAAGGACATAATGGGACTTCTCTGTCAGCAAACTCAGATGATGTGGACTCTTGTGGACCACAGGGTCAACCATCCTGGGCTTGAGTCCCATTGCAGTTGGTGGAGAACTGCAGTATAGTGCCTTCCTATACCACCCCAACCCCCAACTGACATTCCATATGGCCTCAGGGCCTGCACACCACCCCTACCACTCCACCCAGCATGGACAACCACAGCTTCACACACTGACTTGTGAGAACCACAGTTGATGTATGTGTAGCTACAATGGACCTCAGTGTTCCTTCCTCTTGTTTATCTATTCACTTCCTAAATTATTTTAAGTTAAAATGTATTTACTTTTAAATTCTTCAGATTTTTGGAGCTGTTTTTGTAAGTGAATAAGACTTGTTTTGAAAGTTATTCATTGCTATTAGTTTACCAGGCATGGATGTTGATAGCGGTCATGGGAAATTGAAAATAGGTACAAAAATTATGGGATTGAGATTATGGGATTGAGAACATTGCATTATGGGAAGTTGACTTCTTCTTCCAGTCACTCCTGCACAAGTTCCTTCTGCCCCACCCTGTATTGCCAAAACAGGGGTCGGTTGCATACTGGGACACCTACCCACAATGGACCACACTGTGCATTGACACAAGCGCTCCTGGGGAGTACCTGCAACACTGATACAAAGAGCCAAGTATGCACACGCACAAGCGATATATTAACTGCAGTGGCTGTATGCCGAGGTAATTTACGCTGGCAAAGCTTTGTAGTGTAGACACGGCCTTTGTATAAGAGACAATTGGTGAATACAAACCTTGTGCTCACCTGATCTGTAACAGTGAGATATTACTGATCACCAGAAGCAGCAGCGAGTGCAGCACACCAGCTGCCCCCCAGTGTTGACACACCTTCATCTTTATAATCTGAGGAGGCCTGTCCTCAGGGTTCTAAGTATCCGTTTGTTTTCCTATCCACCATTCTATCACTGAGAAATAGCAATAGTGATGAGAACAGCAACAATAGTCACTACATTACACCCTGTGTATTCTGCCCCTGCAAAGGCTGCCATCCAGCCCACAGAAAGAGAACCTGTCTGCTAGCTAATCCAAGACATGTGCTGACATCACTGATCACAGGGAGAAAAGCCAGGATGTAAATCAGCTACAACAAACAAGGTCACTGTTGGCTTGTCGCTCATGAGAGAGCAGGGGTTTTGAGAGGGATTAATGTTTTGCCAAATGGCAAAGGACATGGAATGAAATAAGAAAAAGAACAAGATGGCTCCTGACAGCGTGTCTGTAACAAACAAACAATGAGGAATTTGCTTTGTGTGTGAAGTGTAATTCTCATTAACATAACACTGTACCAGGAACAGTTCCCCCCTAGTCCTGAATCAAATTAGAGGAATCAGCTGAAAGGTCTTTCAACAACAAATACAGAAGCAACACACAGAAATGGAAAATAAATTCTTTGAAATGTTGCAGTGTTGAGATGGGCAGGAAAAAGCTGTTCCATATTCAATAACATGAAGGCAGTCTCTTTATGTACTGGTAGGAACTACCATATACTTTCTGAATAAGTGACTTATTTCAGATGAAGGGGGCGGGGGGAACCCAAGAAAAAACAGAAGTAAAGTCTCCAGGAGAGAGCCCATTGTATGTGTCTTCTTAGCATAGGCTGGAGCCACTGGAGAAGAAAATGGTTGCTATTATTACACACGGGCACAGTAATTAAAACTGTAAAGGTGTGAAATACAGAAAACAAAAGGATGCAATTTTCTAGCCATGCTCTACATGGATCACATTTAAACACACCCCTCACTCTGCTAATTCAGCTTAGTCTGATGTTCCAGGCTGGGGAACTACTCAGTCTTTAGCATCTGGGTTCAGGGCCCTATCTTTCCACAGGCACTCAGAGCCAGATTTTCAAAGGTATTTAGGTACCTAAAGATGCAGATTGGTGCCTAATGGGATTTTCAAAACATGGGGATTTAGGCTGGTTTAACTACATTGCTCAAGGGTGTGGATTTTTCACACCCCTGAGTGAAGTAGCTGCATCAATCTAATTTTCTGGCCCTAGACCATGGGTAGACAACCTATGGCATGCATGCCAAAGGCGGCATGCGAGCTGATTTTCAGTGGCATTTTTAAAACCTTATTTACTTTACATACAACAGTAGTTTAGTTATATATTATAGACTTATAGAAAGAGATCTTCTAAACACGTTAACATGTATTACCGGCACGTGAAACCTTAAATTAGAGTGAATAAATGAAAACTCTCTGAAAGGTTGCCGACCCCTGCCCTAGACTCTAATTGACTTCCATAAGTCCGAGCTACTGAAGAACTGCCATGTGGTGACAAAGACCTGCCAAAAGCCCTTACGTAGAGAGGCAAGAGGCTGTGGAGCTCTCCCCTAGCAGCCAGGAGAGGGAAAGGCAGGAAAGCATGCTTTGTATTAGCCAATTCCTGCCTCCCAGCAGCTAGGAACCCTTTTAAATGGAGAGAGGACAGAAACTCTCTGAAGTGCCATAGGAAACAAAGAATTCTGGGATGTGGGGGCTGTTGGAAGAAAAAGTGCCTACATATAAAGTAGCAGAAAGAGAATGGCTGAAATATTATCTGTGGCACAGCTGAAAATAAGATGAAAGAGCCTTCATTAGTACCTCCATTTAGTGAAAATATGAGCTCCTGAAAAACATTAGGCCCCATAAGAAAGTCTGAGTGAATTAATCACATTTCTTCCGGAAGTCTGGTAATGCTGCTGTATTAAAAAAACAAAAACAAACAAAACCTGTCCCCCATAATCTGAATCCCCAGAGTCTTGAGTTTCCTAATTTTGTGCATGAAGCCATGGCATGGTTACTCTGCAGAACTAGGGCTGTTCTGAGAAATAAGCCGTCATCTACTGTGTATGGATATGAAGTGAATGGGCTGAGATCTCCTTTTCCCATCTGTATTTTTCTTCTCTTCTTTTATTTCTATTTCCGAGTAGAGACCTACATTAAAAAGGAAACGACTCACAATTCTTTAGCCCTTCCAATTCTAACAATGAACACAATGTGCATTTACCTTCACCCTAACTGTAAAATGGCATTATTGAACCAGATACTACTGTGTACGTGAACATTCTATTTTCACAGGTAAAATAAAGCAACTAACAATTTGAACCACCACAAGGTGGCACAATTCTATAACATTGCATTTCTTCACTATCAAAGTAGAAGTTTTAGGGGCTGTTGTTATGTTTATCACATTCATCTCATATGACTATTGCAGTGACAAAAATATTTCATTGATATGTAACCAAACCAACCTCGCAGCAAAGCTTTTTGATGGAACAGGGCACATCCTGGTTCTCTGTAGAAAAGCCATTAAGCAAGGAATTTTAGTCAGTCCAAACTAAAGCTAATGAGACTTGGCTAGCAACAAAAACAGGAACTCCAAGAAAAGTTTATCAGTGGGGTAACAAGGATAAAATGTTGCCCAGCTCCATTATTGTCAATGTACTTTTTTTTCCCCCCTGTTAACAACGCCTTGTACAAATGAACATGGCAAAAGAGATCTTGATATTCAGGATTTGAGCAGTCATATTGTTGATTCTTGGTATAATCCTGGGAGTTTCCAGTCCTTCAGTGACTAGTACAGGGGAAATTTTATGGGAAATGCGTGATGGAACTGGGAGAATTTGTTTTTGCAAGGCACGTGGGAGGGGAAGGTCTGCTGCTGCTGACTGCTGCTTCCTCTATTATTCTTTGGGAATTTTCTACAAGTGCCACACAACTGCCATCTCTGCACATTCTCACACCAATTCACCAGCCCTGGACTATACCACTGCTATCTTTTTCTGTAACCTCCATCTCAAATGCATCCCCCTAAAAGCAACATGGGCTGACCATGAAACTTGAGGCCTAGTCAATATAGGTCCAGATCAGACAGCTTCCATGAAAGCTTCCTTTTTCATCTTATGAGACCGCCCACGTTTTAGTGGACTTGCCCAATGTAAATTTAGACCAATGAAGAGCCATCCCCTATCCCTCTTAGAGCTGTGGTAGCACATAAGCTCAGCTCCTGTGGCTAAGTGAATTCTCTTCTCTGGGCCTGTGGATACTCCTGCCCAGAGCAACTTTCTGATAACTTTCTGATGAATAGGGAATTGACAAGGCAGAAAGAAGTGAACAACTGAGAGATGGGGGGAAAAAACCCAAGAAACGGATAAAAAATGAAAGCCAAAAAAAATACAGAGACAAGCAGCAAGACAAGACAAGAAAAAAAGCAGAACATACAAGAACAGGAGAGAGCAGGGAAATGGAAAAAAGGAGACATGGCAGCATGTGTGCTGGGGAGTGGCAGGATGAGCTGTTGAGGAAAGAGGGAGGAGAGGTTGCCCAGTTGCTTACTTTTCATAAAAGGCTAGGGCTCAAGATTGTAGGGAAACACAATGAAAACATCAAGAAATATTCAAAACACAACAGTACAGAAAACTGGCTTCCAAGAAGTGGAATAAATGCTCCCAACAAATATCCACATTTATTTACTATTCCATGACCCTATATAGCACTGCAAGCTTCCCATAAAGTCTTAGAGAAAGGGGCTTGTATGAACTGCATGTGGAATTAGAAATTAAATCCAAAGAGAACTATTTCCTTATTAAAAGTTACATGAATTAGCATTCTGGCTACAGTTCAGTGGCTTTCACAGCCTTCCTTATCAATGTTCCTCTGTCCACTCTGTTATATAAAGTGAGAGCTGTACAGCTGTTTTGCTACATAAAAGAGGAAGGAGACAGGAATGTAAGAAAGGTGAGATGTGTTGATATAAAGCACTCAGAAATCTCAATACTATGGTAATCAATATGTAGCAGAGGGAAAAATGAGAGTGGAAATGTAGATAAGGTATTATTCGCTCTTCACCTCTGTATTTCTTCTTAAGGCCTTAACAATGAGTTTCACATAGTGTATGAGAACTTCTCTATCTGGTGCTTTAATTCACACCAGCGCGGTATACATTTTGTCTACACTCGCATGTCATGCACTAACTGGTCTGTATGGATTCTTCTGGTGCATACTAAGAGTTCCCTAAATTACAGGGCACACCAGAAGGGTCCACACAGGCCAGTTAGTGTGTGACATGCGAGTGTGGACAAAGATGTACACCTCTCTGGTGTGGACTAAAGCACTGTGGCAATAAGCCCTCAGAGAATACGGGGTGGAGGGTTAGATTAGCCTTTTATCACTATACAATCATCAGGGCCAGCTCCAGGCACCAGCTCAGCAAGCAGGTGCTTTGGGCGGCTAAGGGGAAGGGGCGGCACGTCTGGCTCTTCGGCAGCAAATCGGCGGCTGGTGCCTCGGTCCCTCTTGGAGGGAAGGACCTGCCGCCGAATTGCTGCCGAAGAAGAAAGCGGCGCGGTGGAGCTGCTGCCAATCATGAACTTTTTCCCCCTCTTCCCCGCCGCTTCAGGCGGCAAAAACCCTGGAGCCGGCCCTGACAATCATGAACAGTGGGTTGGGCAGCCTCCTTCTAAACATTTGTGTATATACGAGCCCACTTCAGTTTGATACTATTGTTAGTCTCACTCTGAACACAGTTTAGCAGCTTATTGTTAACCCGAAACAGCTATTTAGTGCTGGATCTTCCACAGGGTGCTGGGTGACTGTCCAGAATGCTCAAGAATACCCTGAAGGCACATTGCCTAGGATGAGAGTTGAGGGCCCTCAGCACCTCCCAGGGTTGCACTGCTAGACAGGTGCTTAAATTCAAATGCTGACTAAGACGTACCATAAAATATGAAAAACCAATTATTTCATATATTTCAGTGTGTACCTATATACCCACAAAGTGAGCATCATTAAAATGTTGATATTTACTTGTTGCTCTAGTTAACATTTCTGCTGTGTTTGCAGTATTTACAGAGTACTGTATATCTTTATTTCACCATGGAATAAACCTGCATCTACTTGAGGTCTTTGGCCTCCATACCTGCACTGCACCCGCTCCTCCATCCCAACCACTGAACACCTTCCAGCAGCTTCCTAGCAGCCCAACTTTTAAATAAAAATAACCCTCCACAAAAATGTTTTCTTTACCCTTCACAGGTACGCATCCTCTAAAAGCAGGGACTAAAAATTACAGTGGTCAAGGGAACCCCATGCATAGGAACCCTATGGTTCCTCCCCATAGGGGTAGAGTTCCAATGGGTAGGGCACTTGGAACTAAGGTTAAGGGTCCTATGGGTAGAGTACTTGGAGCTAGGGTTAGGGTTCCTATGGGTAGGGTTCCATACCATAAGATTAGAGTTCTTATGGGAAGGGCACTTGGAGCTAGGGTTTGGGTTCCTATGGATAGGACACATGGAGCCTGGGGTTAGCGTTCCCCACCATAAGGTTTGGGCTCCTATGAGTAGGCCACTCGGAGCTAGGTTTAGGGTTGGGGTTCCCATGTGTAGGACTCTTGGAACTAGGATTAGTGTTTCTATGGAAAGGGCAGTTGGAACTAGGGTAAGAGATCCTAAGATAGGGCTTCCTGCTCTAGGATTTGGGTTCCGAGGGTTGGATTCCTATGGGGAGGTCTCCCTGCCCTAGGGTCAGGGTTCCTATGATTAGGGCTCCCCTCCCTAGCATTAAGGTTCCCATGGGTAGGGCTCTTGGAGCTAGCATTAGGGTCCCCATGGGTAGGGGTCCCTGCCATAGATTTAGTATTCCTGTGGGCAGGGTACTTCAAGCTAGGGTTAAGTGTTCCTCTGGGTAGAGCTCCTAGGGTTAGGATTTCTATGGGCACGGCCCTTCGAGTTACAGTTAGGTTTCCTATGGGTAGGGTACTTGGAGCTAGGATTAGGGTTCCTATTGTTTGGGCTCTTTATGAGCACTCTCTATTGTTAGTGCCCTATGAGTAGGGCACTTGGAGCTAGGGTTAGGATTCCTATGGGTATGGTTTGGGCCAACACAGAACTTTCCAGATGGAAGAATATGAAAAATAGCACCTAGGAAAATATTGAACTCTCCAGGGCATTAGTAAAAAATACTAAACTCTCCCCATATAGGAAGCACTGTCCTGTGGCTAAGACCCACAAGTGAGTATCATGTTGGGGTTCATTTTCTGGCTCTGTCCTATGCTCACATCAGGATTTTGGACATGCCAATTAACTTCATTGATCTACAGATTCCCCATCTGTTAAATGGAGATAATAGCATGATTCTTCTTTTGTTAATGTTTATAAAATGCTTTGAGGTCTTCACAGAAGGGGCTAGAGAAGTTCAAAGTATTATTTATAATAATTCCCAGAATAGCTTACCTTTAAATAGATGGCATAAACAAACTACAGGCTGGAATGTGAGAGGGTCAAGGTAGGTGTCATGATCAGGACATGGGCAGTCTGACTAGTGGCCAGAGCAGGAGTCAGGCCAGGTCAGACACCAGGAGGTCAGAGTCCAAGACAGGCCAGAGGGCAAAACCAAGAGTCAGGCAAGATCAGGTTACCAGGAGATCACAGTCAGGCAGTGGGAGCAGATATTGCAGGGCAGGCAGCCCTAAATACAGAGAACCAAGTTGCATTGACAACTTCCTGTTATGTGCTTGGTTTAAATAGAAACTGGGAAGCAATCGCGACCTCCAGTTTTCTGCCAATCAGCTCCCAGGACTGTAGTCCTCTTCCACAGTTCAGCTTCTATTTTGACACCCATTAGCAGGTCACTGGGTGTGAGATTAGCACTTACTAGCCCCTAAGAATCCCGGGCACCGGCGTTCAAGGCCTACAGTCCCTGAAAGTAGGTGAGGTAATAGCTTTTATTGTACCAACCTCTGTTGGTGGAAGGCGCAAGCTTTCAAACCCCACAGAGTTCTTCTTCAGGTTTGGGGAAAGAAACCAGTGTCTCCCACAACATGTGTTAACCCCTTCGGATTAATAATCCGTCCATACAATATCAGACAATCTGACACTCTATTTTTCTTTTTCAGACTTGAAGCAAAGCTCTGTGAAGCTCAATAGCTTGTACCTTCGACCAATACCACCTCTGCAAACAGAATGGAATGGGATGTTCATAAAGACTTTATTACCATAATTCTGGGTTGCCCTTCAGAAATTGCCCATGCCTTTAATGCTCATGAGTAATGCAGCCATCCCAGGCTGCCGTCAATAAAACCTTTATAACACCCTATGCTGTCATATATTCTCTCTGTGTTTGCATATACATAAATGAATCATTTCCCTTTCCTCCCTCCCAATTCAATGACTGCCAGTTTGGGGGGGGGAGGTGGAATATAGCAGCTATTTAATAGCATACAGCAAGATACAGAATTAACATTACAAGAGGGAAATGATTCTTTTTTAATAGAATGTTTCACAAAATGTTAGGAGAAGGAATTACAGAAGTACAAGTTGCATTCAGTTTCTTAACATGAACTTCATTGTTGCATCTCAGATTGGCCTGGTAAGCTGGGCTTTGAAATACTGCATTTGTTCCCCCCCAAAACACACACTATTGTTCCAAAAATGACTTTGAAAGATTTTAGTCAACAAAAGTTCAAAATATGAACTTGGGCATGAAGTTCTCTGGATTCTGAGGCCTCAACACATTACCCAGCCTTCAGTTATATGCCACCTACATCTAGAATTATGGATTTGAATGTCCTCATAAGAGTTCAGCAGGGTCAGGCTGCGATAAACCCAGGGTCCTGCAGGGTGTAGTGTTCAGATATGTCCAGAGTGGGTGGGAGTGAGCCTCCGCACCTGGCTAGACAGACCCATGCTAGCAGGGCTCAAGCTAGCAAGCTAAAAATAGCAGTGTGAATGTTGTGGCTTGAGCAGCATTTTGGGTTTTCAGGCCCATCCGACCCCCTGGCTCTGAACTTGGGTGGTTAGTCCGAGTCTTCACTGGAGCCACAATGCTAGCATGCTAGCTCAAGCTCTCCTAGTACATCTGTCTACCCAGGCTGGGAGGCTTGCAGTGTAAACATACTGTTAGTGACTCAGAGCCAGGCAGTGTAAGCTATCCAGGGCCCTGTGCTAGGGTGGTGCTGAGCCATACCAGCCCATAGGGAGCTCCAGGAGGGATTGTACCTTTTTGATGCCAAGGAGAAGTGTAAATGCTGAACCATTCTTCAGGGCAGAGTAGTATATCCCTGACCACCTCTGCTGGCTAGAGCAGTAAGGCGTTTGTGCTCTCAAGGGTACTAGGAAGGGCTCTTAAGTGCAGGGACCATGACTGTCTCACACTATAGGGGAGGTGTAAAGAGAGGAAGTTCCTTGCCCCCTGCTCTTCCTTGCACACTACTACAAAGATCAGGCACAACTCTGGTGAAACTGCTCCCTCTGAATCAGCTACTGGTGTCCAGGCATAGGTGGTTGCTTTCTTTTGGATCATACTTAAAGGCCTGATGATTTGCAGGGATTACAGAGCCTATCTGCTAACATAGGGGTAGTCACTCTTATGTCTTGCCTGCAGTACATTTGGGCAACTAGATAGTATGTCTTATTTTTGTCTGGTACTGTTGCTAAGTGGTGTTTAATGGCTGTTGCCTTCCACCCACATGGGTCTTTATTTCACTGAGGGATAAAATAATTTCTGACTAATTTAAAATAGGTTTTCACAGACTGTGGAGCTTTTCAGGATCCTTGGGTTAAAGTTGCTTTATAAATGTCACATATTGCTCTGAAATAAATAGTCCACCAGATGCTGAACCAAATCATATACACTATACCACAGTGGAGGTCCTTAAACACTTGCCAGTTTTAATCCAAGGTAAACAAATATCGTTAACTCATCACATCAGTACTCTTCAGTTGTATTTCCTTATACTCACAGTAGGAAATAACATGATTCCTGCACATTGAAGTGATCAAACTGCTAGTCTTTTTTCTCTACTGGTAAGGCAACTAGCAAGTCTCTAAGACCCATCACTGCATCAGAGCTCTGGGAAATACATCACTGATCTGTTATCGGAAAAATGAACTCTGATCTTCTCCTTAGACCCAAGACTTTAGAATTTCAGTGCAAGTGGATCTGTTTGTCCTGGTACAGTATGAGAAACTATCACCAGCTGTTGCAGAGCAACAAGACTGCATTGTGACAGACACTTGCGGATCAATACGCTGAATTACAACAACAAAACGTAAGAAGCAGTTAAACAAAGAATTATTTCCATCCACGGCTTCTGGCAAAATCATAACTCAATTGTGTTTTATGAGGTCACAAGAAACCCTCCAAAGGAATATTCCCATGAGTGTCACAGCAGGCTATCATTTATTATTCCACTATGAGTGACTTGGCTGTATACAAATGTCACATCCTCATCAAGAAGAACAACTCAATGGTCTAATAAAAGATATTACCTCACCCACCTTATCGCTCTAAGATGATGGGGCCAACACTGCATATATCTTCATCAAAATCTGTCTTCTGGAATTACTCACTATTAACTTGAGTGTTTTTACCCCTTTCACCAGAAGTGAAAATAAGTTTTCAGTGGGAAAAAATAGCTTTTTGGTCTTGTAATCATAATTTGCACATTGTCACTGGGAGGGAGCTAAAAGCAAGAGCTACAATTCACTTCATGTTGTTTTGAGTGGAATATTAACCAGTGCTTACCAGAGGCAACTGTCCAAATGCAGACCATCTGACCTGATTTAGCTGTCATATATCCATCACAGGTACTTTATAGGCATCTAGCACCCCATCGTTTTGGCAAGAGAAGGGTGTTTTGTGGGTCTCGGGAGAAGAAATAGAGGAAACCATAAACTGAAAATATAGTTCAACCCACAGCATTTGTTTTTATAAATGCTTCTGCTTGTACTCCACTAGTGAGTATAGTACATTAGCTTTTGTCCAGGTGAGAGAATAGATGGCATAGATGATATAAAAGATAGATGGGGAAAAGGAGCAAGACATAGAAAGGAAAAATACGATAGACATAGTTTCAGTGTCTGCTTTACCTCCATTCTACAGATATCTCATTCTTCAGGAAATGGGATGCAGCACGGGGCAGAGGCATTCACTTCAGTGGGCTTTGGACCAGGCCCCTAATTTTTTTCATTTCCTCTGCAAGCCTGGGGTAGGTAAAAGAGGCCTGTTACCTTTGCTATGTTAGGCCTCACCAGCAAAGCTGATTAGGCTCCCCATAGAGGGATATTTAATCTCTAGGTTTCCCCCTCCCAACTCCCGTATTCTTCTGTAATCTGGTATTCAAACATGTTGCATAATAAGCAGCCTCCCTATCCCCCAGGCGCTTTGGGTTCATCCTGATAAAGCATTGTTATACTTCCCCATTGTAAAAAAAATTCTGTTTTGGAATAATGAGTTGGTGGGAAATGCCTTTATTATAGTCAAAGGTTTCTAAAAAAAATCATTTTAGAGTTGAGCAGAAGCATCAGAAATTTCAACTTTTGAGATTTTTAATTCCCCCAAAACATAATCTACAAGCATCTGAAGGGAAGTGTCTTATAAGGGAATTAGCAGCTCTCACTGTAGCATTGTTAGAGCAACACTAATAATCAAATTAAACATAAAAATCCAATATCAGACAATCTTTCCAAATCATCACTGGGTATGGTACTGTACTAGTTTTGTTCACTTATGCCAAAAGGCCACTAGAGGGCTGTGTTACATCTATCAATTCAGATGAAACTTTGTCAAGCAAACAGGCCCTGTTCCCAAAAACACTCAGCCATCATGTGCCTTTGCACTCAGGCTATGCAAATTTTTGTAATAACCTTGTGGTTATTATAGATCCTATGACACTTTTGGCAAAAGTTGGGGGCCTACAGAGCCATGTAGAATTTTCCTGAGGGAACTTATAACTGGTAGTGTCGCCACCTATCCAGGTTTTCCCAGCATTATTCCTTTTTTTTTTTTTTTTTTGAGGTAGCTGCCCTGGGAAATCAATGACAGTGCTCAGTGCACACTACCAGCTGTCAAGTTTTATGGGCTCAGGATCATTCCAGATATCCTTTTTTTTTTTTTTGTACCTCAGAGGTAGCAACCCTAATAATCTGGGGAAATGCCCCTAACTTGGTTTCTTCCCAATTTGAAATACAGGCCATATTTACCAAAGTTTGGAGGGAAACCATACAAAACTCAGTCATTCTGCATGGTTTCAGATTGCTACAAGGCAAAACACAGCAGTTTGGCCTCTTTCTCTTTGGACTTTGAAGCTTGTATTACAGCTGGTTGAAAAAAATTGAATTTTTTTGACAAAAAGCATGGATAAGTGAAAAAATCCTCCCAGTTTCTGGACCAGCTCTAGCTTGTCTGTACTTGAAACTGAAAGCAAGGAACACCACAGAGCAAGAATGGGATTTTCAGGGATCTTTTACAAACACACTGCTGAATTTCACACAGGTCCAGTGGTAACACTGGTATGGTGTCCTGGCCAATTTGCTTCTTAGGTCATTGCGTTCTGCCTCCCTAATTCCCTCCCAATTTCAATTGGATATTTTATTCCTCAATTTACCCTAATCTACTGTGCCTTCTACTCCATAAGTGGCTTCATTTTAGGAATAGGTAATGTAATCCCTTCACCGTGACTGCAAGAAGATCTTACAGACATGTTGCCATATGTTTGGAAGTGCAGTGCTCCCCATTTTCCCTGAAACAGTGGTCACATTCCCAAAGGCCCAGCCATCCTGTGTGGAGTGCAGTTTGTACCCACAATTCATCCACAGGTGCAAGTCAGAGTATTTGTGCTTTAGTTACATAGTTGTGGTGCAAATCAGGCAGTTAGAGGTGGAAGTACTTTGATTTGCACCTGCAATTCATATCTACAGGTTCAAAATCCAAGAACAAAACTTGCAAACACAAACGCCACTGCAATCAGAGAGCTAGGCCAGTTTTGGAAAATGTTAGCTCTGTGAAAAATCTAGTCTAGCATTTGCAGTTTAATTATCTCTGCAGTGGGTGTTTCTAGCTACATCCACTAGACATTTTTCTGTTAGGTTCATGGTTTGATACACATTGACATATGCAGCTTATTTCTGCAGTACATACTTTTTTGTGCCTTTTAGCCTTTTCTGTACATTGTTATTACAAGGGGTGCCATGCTTGGAATCTCACAGAAGGCTTTTATAATTGTTAATGATTGAAATGTATTAGTGCATTAGACACTGCAGCCAAATTAACACCGTCTCTTCATTCTCTCCTCTGGCTCTTTTTCATTCACCACTGCATGCAGGGCTGGCTCTAGGTTTTTTGCCGCCCCAAGCAAAAAAAAATTTGGCTGCCCCCCCGTCCCAGTCTCCCCCCACATACCTCCGTGCTGCCCCAGCCCTGGGCTCGCTCTTCCCACCCCACCCACACCCCCTGCCGCCCCAGCGCTGGGCTCTCTCCTCTCCCCCCACCTGAACCCTCCTTCCGTCGCAGCCCAGGGTCACTGGTAACTCACTCCCAGGGCGGGTCATTCAGCAGGAATTTTGGACGTGCACAAAACACAGACAGGATTGGTTCCCATATGGTTACAAAGCTGCATTAAAGTGGAACAATTTTCAGCTTGTGTGATTGGAGGATATCTGGATGCATATTATGAGACTGTCCTCCATAAATGAGGAAAAGTTGAGGTGCCTTTATTATTCTTTTGTTCCACTCTTTCTTTCTATGGGGAATTTGCCAATGCAATGTCAGTGTCTTCCTTTTAAACAAACAAACAAAAAAGCAATGGCTGTTGAAAATAACAATTCCAGTCCTAATAACCACTGGGGAAGCATTTCTTGCTCAATTTTATCCTACAAAAATTTTTCTACAGCAAGTTACAGTGGATCAGTATATTTGATTTGGGAGAAATGAAGTAACAGCTGCCCAAACTGAGCTTGAGCACTCCTGAATTTTGAGGTGTACAAATCTGGAAGGCAGGTGCTGGGTGTGTGTTTGGGGGCGGGGACTGTGGTCTCCACGGGGGAGCACGGCAGCATGTATGCAGCAGCGTGTTTGGGTCTGAGTGGCACGGTAAGGAGGCTGGGGGGTTGGAGAAGGGGTAGAGGGTTCGGGGGGGGCAGTCAAGGGACAGGGAGCGGGGTTGGATGGGGCGGAGGTTCGAGGGCAGTCAGGGGCAGGGAGAAGGGCGGGTTTGATGGGTCAGGGGTTTGGGGGCAGTCAGTGGTTAGATAGGCATGGGAGTCCCAGGGGTTTGTCAGGGGACAGGTAGGGGTGGGGTCCTAGGGAAGCTGTGGGGGTCTCAGGAGGGGCAGTTGAGGACAAGAAGGGAGGCTTAGATAGGGGTGGGGCCCCAAGGGGCAGGGGTCCCGGGACGGGGCAATCAGGGGACAAGGACCAGCGGCACTTAGATAGGGGGTGGGGTTCTGGGGGGCAGTTAGGGGCAAGAGTCGTGGGAGGGGGTGATCAGGGGACAGGGAGGGGGGGGAGTTGGATGGGTTGAGGTTTCTGTGGGGGGCAGTTGGAGGGAGTGGATGGTGGGGCTTCCCTCCCCATGGAGTGCCCTGTTTTTTTAATGTTAAAATATGGTCTCCTTACCATTCACAGCACGCTGCTGCATGAGGTCCCCCTCCTTCCTTTCCAGTTGGTAGTGGCCAAGGAATGCTGGGAAATGTAGTTCTTCCCTGCTCCAGGGCTGGCTCTATAGGCAGGGAGCTAACCAAGGAACTACAGCTCTCAGAGCCCCCTGTTGGTTCTCAGCTCCCATGCTAGATCCCTGCCGCCCCTGCAAATGGGCTGCCCCAAGCAGGTGCTTGCTTTGCTGGTGCCTAGAGCCGCCCCTGACTGCATGCTGTGCAAACCAGCAGCATCTGGCCCTAGATCATCACCCACTGCAAGGAAGATCCTCTGTGGCATAGAGCTAGCACAGAGGCTCTTAACATCAGCCCCACTCCCTGCTCTCAGCATAGCAGGGTAAGGTCCTGTGGTCAGAGCAAAGGGAGCAATGCATGGCCTGGAGGCCACGGCTGCAGGTTTAGCCTCTGGGGGTGGCTTTACATGTGGTGTAAATTTAACAGCCTTTAGGTTCTAACATCTGCCAGGGGACTGTCCCTGCACACCATGGGCCCAGGATTAAGGGGAGTGCAATGGTGAGCTTTCCTCCTTCCTGACTTGCACCGTGGGCAGCTTGTCTGTACAGCAGGATCTGACCCTCTGTCTTTATTTCTTTGAGATCCCATCCTAGGTTATAGATGTGGCCCTTTTCCCTCTCTCATGTCTCCTTCGCTCCTTTCTCCTACTCATCCTCATCTCTCCCCCTCTATTTCACATTCTCCTTCCCATCCCTCCTCTACACTCTTTCACTCATGTGTTCCCAGATCTTGAGCTGGCAGCTGGCATTCGTGGCTTCATGTTTCACACTTCCTGCCATGCTATGTGCCAGAAACACCACACCATCTTTGGTCCTGTGTGCCTGAGTTGCTGAGGGCTGCTTCCCTCTGCAGTCCAAAGAGCTGACTGCAAAGGCAGGCTGAGGGAGAGGCAGGCTGAGGAGGCCCTAAAACAACTTCAGCATGGTAGCTCAGAAACCAGCCTCAGATTCCCCTCGGCCCTGCTCAAGCAGGGGGGAGAGTTAATCTCATGATAGGGTGAAGAAAAGTTAAAGGAGTCACATGTTCCCCTAACACACAGTACCCCCAATGGCACAGGGAGTACAGACAATGACTTCATTCACTGCTAGCTGTGCAGTATTACAGCAGCATGACTGTGCTCCTATAACAACCAATTCAATACCCTTATGACTCAGGTATTCTCCTATCAGGGCTCACAGCAGTCTGTTATTCATCTAGCTTGGAAACTGACTTGCTTCAGTGACGAATTCCCTTTCACAGTTATTTTAGCTGCTTAGGATGTATGAAAATCCAGACAAAGTCATGTCATGTGGCCTCCCTCAGATGTTGTGGATGGATGCCAATCAGAAACACTCAACAGCTCTGAAAAAGCATTGATGGTAGGTGCCTTAAAGTGCAATAAGGACATTGACTGTAGGCCGCAGATTAAGACAGATACAAGCTGCCGGAAGAGGACAGTTGGCTATTACTAAAAGGTTTTACATGCCCAGAACTTTTTTCAAATTGCTGGGGGAGATGACAGTACCCTAGATGGGGGAGAAGTGAGAACATAGCTGTGCTCTGATTACAGGACAAGAGGCTATTAGGAAAAACTTTTTCACTAGGAGGGTGGTGAAGCACTGGAATGGGTTACCTAGGGAGGTGGTGGAATCTCCTTCCTTAGAGGTTTTTAAGGTCAGGCTTGACAAAACCCTGGCTGGGATGATTTAGTTGGGGATTGGTCCTGCTTTGAGCAGGGGGTTGGACTAGATGACCTCCTGAGGTCCCTTCCAACCCTGATATTCTATGATGGAATTTGGGAATACATTTAATGAAGAACACCATTATTTAAAATCTCCAGGGCCTATTACACACCACATTAATTCAAATCAATGGGAGATGGATTGTTTAGAGCTGCTGAAGAAAAAAAAAATCAGACCCTAAGAGTCCTGGGGCCCTGTTGTTTCCTCCCAAATATAGAGTTTATGGGAGAAAAAAAAAGAATGAATGTTTCTTTGCAGCTATACAAAAACGCAGGCACCAGATGCTAAAGGGGAGTGACTTGCTGGCCCTGAAGTGTGCCAAGGGTTTAAGGTGGCTGTCAGTCACCAAAAAGAATACAGGAGTAGTGTGGAGTGCAGTCCTGCTGCAACTCCTCTTAGGGGATCTGCAGCAGCCTGTGGATCTCTGGGGTACCTATCTGTGCAAGCACATAACTGCCCTGCCAGACTATCTCTGGGCAACCAAAATCACGATGAGTAGAAAGCTCTGTGTAACTCATGCTTCTACACCCAGCATGAATTTCTACCTATATTATCGTGTTTTCCTAGGGGAATAATGCTGCACAGAGAGGTCATGCTCTGACTGCTCTTTCTTTGCCTGGGCAAGTCCCACCCATGGAATCCCAACTTCATGGAAGGAAGGGGAGGGACAAAGTGGGGTTTCATCGGTTTTTGAATGCAGATTAATTTATACATGACTTACAGCATGTTAAGCCCAACAAACATACTGTATGTGCCACTCTCTAGTTCTAGTCTTACAGCACTGCAGGAACCCAGTGATGATGGAAATTGAGATTTACTGCAACTTAATGGAGTCCCATTATTTGACTGTCTAACACGTGGTGGAGATCTAATATTGAACGGCACCAGGCTGTAGTTCATTTCTGCAGTGTGGGATCTAGTAATAAAAACTCATCTAAATCTGTACTTCATATGGCTAGACTCTGTCCTTACCTATACACCAGTAGTGTAAGCAAAACCAAGGCCAAGCACACTCTGACTATTCCCAGCTAGTATATGGGCCCTAGGGGACCATACCCAGCTGGCACGGTTTAGAACAGCTCCCACACTGCTCTAAACTGCAACTGGCTCATTCACTGGCCCCCTCCTCTGCTGTGCCAAGCGCATTCAGGATGCAGTAGAAAATTTAGTCCATGCTCTATAAAATAAATAAAGAATTAAAACAACTTATGTCATGCACACAAAATCGCAATATCAGAGTGTGCTTGAAAAACTCTAATCTCCTGCTCCATAAGAACATATGTGCTCATTTCCAGGGAGCTCCTATGCATTTTACTTGAAAAAAGAAAGAGCTGTATGTTATTAATCATACATTTTAGGTTTCTTTATAATCCAAGAATGAGACAAAGTCAATACAAAGGGGGTGTGGTGCAGGTGTTTAGTATAGGTGACTATTTATTAGGACACAGATTCACCTCAAAATATATCTTGAGCAAAGGTGCTTTTGTTTAAGCTATGTGGAAACAATTGAATAGCAACATAGGAACTGCCAGACTGGATCAGACCTGAGGATCATCCAGTCCAGGATCCTGTCTTTGGCAGTGGCCAGCACCAGACGCTTCAGAGGCAGGTTCCAGAACTACATAGGAGTGAGCTGTGGGATGCTCTGTCTCATTATGATGGGATTATTCAATTTGTTAATAAAAAAAAAGAGTAGCAATTGAATTATCACGAGCCAGATTTTGTTTCACTCATGTTATCTGAAAAGTACAAAGTACATTTTTAAAGAAAGACGCTTATCAACATATTATGGGCACTCGCCTAACTGCCAGCTGCAACCTGTATTGGGCTGCTAAGAACAAACTCTCCAAACTCAGACCCTCCCATGCATCAATACATTTCTTTTATTTATAGTTAGCAAATGTTTGCAGCAGAAATAAAGGAACAGAGTTTGCAGAGATAAAGAAAGTGACTCATACTACAACAAATTTTCCTGCATATCTTCAAGGTGAACTGCAAAGGAAAAAATCTACCATTTACTTCTCCTTTAGGAAATATAAAGGCATCCTCAGAATGGTTTCTTTTAATCTTCTGCTATTTTTTCTATTGTTATAAATATCAGGTTTTTCTGGACTTATCTATTTTTGCTGGAGAACTCTTTGGAGGACTGAGGGAATATTGATAACACAAGCAAACACTTATTACTTTACCAGTCCTCAGTAAAGGAGTGAGGGGAAAGTTTGGTGAGTCTTAGGCCATGTCTGCATTAAGGAACTGATCCCTTCATAGTGGACTGTGTGATAAAACTGGTTTAAGTATTAAGAGGTACATTGTGTCCCCTTTGCCATGCTGATTTGTGATCTGAATCGTTGCTGTTTTGCTCTTCATGCCAAAACATTTTTATTGCACTAGTACCTGTCCTACCATGGCTCCCAAGAGCAGTAGATTCTGAATAGCCGCAGGTTCACCATGGGACTGTAATAAGGGAAGTATTTGAATTACCTATGCTATCACCCTACCCACCTTCATCTACACCAAAACTGAAACAGTTGAGATTGAAACAGCTTTTAAGCCAAATGATATCAATATCTGACATGCACATTAAGTGTTGGGAGCACTTCTGGCTGTTGATACAAAGTGCTTAACGAGCATTCTAGAAAGAACAAAACCAGTAATTTTCTCTAATTCAGACAATGCTTCACACCACTAACAGATTTTTTCCTTTGCAGTTCACTTCTAATGCAGTTTTTTGGTAGGAGAACAGCATTGTGCCTCATCTGTTGTTACCACATACAGGAGAAGTCTGAATCCATCTGGAAATGTAGGTCTAATATTTGCAAAGTTGTCAAAGCTGCACTTTAAGGGCCCACCGAGAATTCCCATTGGGTGCCGTAGTACTTCTATAGCAATTTCACATGTAACCCTTCTGCCCCTCTGAGTTGGCAGCAACAAGGGCCGGGTTCAGTATCCAGGGGTTCTGTTTCAATAACACAATGCAAAACCAGCTCGAGCCCCCACCCAGTGACCTGGGACAATTACATACCACCACCCCCCCAGGCGCCTCTAGGAGGCAATACATCCCCTCTCGCAAGCACAGAGTCTGAGTGTAGCAAAATCCTTTTAATAAAGGAGGGAAACAATGCGGCATTATGTTGAGGAAACACCACAAACAGGTTTCATAACACAAACCATGAGCAAAAGACCCACCTCCAAGTAAGTTTTGGCAGTGTCCTTTTCCCCTCAGGGTCTTAAGTCCAATCACCCCAAAGTCCAACAACCCAAAAGTCTCTGTCCCTGGTCAGTGCCACCCCAGAGTTGAAAAGTTTATCTGCAGAGTTTTACCCCACAAGCCTGGGTGGAAATGGTGGAGGGGCACACAGGGTCTTAAGGGGCACCTTACGTGGTCGGAGGCCGACTGCCCTGCCTCTCCGTGGAGTTCTGCTCAGCCTTCACCACAAACGGTTCCACTCCACCAGCCGTTCCGCTCCTCCAGCCGTCCCATGAGCTGCTCCAGCTGTCCCTGCAAACTGCTCCGCTCCGCTCACTGTTCCTTGGGCCGCTCCAACCGTCTTGCAAACTGCTCCGCTCTGCCAGCCACTTAGCGATATATCTTCAGGCTCCCCCACTAGTTAACACAGCACTCAGTGATCTCAGCTCAGTAATTTTAGCTCTTTTAGTGATTTCAGCTTGTAGTAGAGGAGCCTCAGTGCTGGTGCACCATTGGCTCAAAGTGAATTCAGCTCAGCAGCCTCTAGCTAGACTCCTAATGGAATCAAAGTTAGCTCTGCTATTCAACAGTGGAAAGAGGAGAAGACGATGCAATTGGTGTTCCAAGCCCTCAAAAAGGGGCCCATACCATCAGGTACACATACCTCCCCCAACCTCTCTCAATTCACTGGGTTTTGGAACCCATGTCCCTTGTCTAGCGAGTGCTACTTAGTTGATGGTGAGACCCTCTGTCATAAAACAGTTTCATAGTCCTTCATTCACATAATCAGGGTAACAACACTTTATTCCTCCTGCCCCAATAACAGAGAAATTGCGGATCCCACAGCTGTCAAAGTGACCGTTTTGGGCTGCCGTGGGCTCATACTAGGCGGGGTGGGTGTGTCAATGCAAACAAGATCAGCCCCTGAAGTTCTTTTCCACACCTGCCATAATTCACCACCAGATGTCAGGGTAGAGCTCATCCTGACTCTGCTTACACACACCATCCCCTTACATGGCCCCTGGGGAAAAGGGACCTGGGCAGGATATCCATAGGCCTGATAATCCCTGGCTGCTGAAATGACCTCACAGCACCTCTAATTTAAACATTCAGGATATACTGAATTAAACCAGGGGCTGGACCAGCCTCCAGATGGTTTTGGGATAATGGGAATGCAAAGGTGACATTAATGTTCCTGGGTCCTACACTGAGTACAGCTTAGCCAGAGCAGCACATCTGGGATGTGAATTCCTCTTAACGACAAGAATTTAAAAAAGAGGAGGAGAGGGGCTGCCATCACAATAAAGTAATATAATTAAGCTAAAGAAGTCCATGCAATTGATGATGATGTAGATCCTGATGAGGCTAAAGCTATTTGGATAATTCTTTGAACAGTTTGTTTCTTTAGAACAGATGACATATTTGATAGTCAATGGACTGCTTGTGTATCTGGTATTTTATATGCCGAGATGCAACGTGAGCACTCTTTCATCTTGGCTTTGAATCCCGAGGAATCCCGCCCCCACACACATTTGCCACTATAGTGTTTTAGAAAATAAGAATGGACATACTGGATCAGATCAATGGTCCATCTAGCCCAGTATCCTGTCTTCTGAGAGTGGCTGGTGCCAGATTCTTCACTGGAAATGAACAGAACAGGGCAATTATTGAGTGATACATCTCCTGTCATCCAAGCCCAGCTTCTGGCAGTCAGAGATTTAAGGACACCCAGAGCATGGGGTATCATTCCTGATCATCCTGGCTAAGAGTCATTGATGTATCTATCCTCCATGAACTTAACTAATTCTTTTTTGATCCCTGTTATAGTTTTAACCTTCACAACATCCCCTAGCAAAAAGAGTTCCACAGGTTGACTGTGCACTGGGTAAAGTAGTACTTCCTTATGTTTGTTTTAAACCTGCTGTCTATTAATTTCATTGGGTGACCCTGGGTTTTGTATTGTGTGATGTGTAAATAACGCTTCTCTATTGACCCCTGCTTCTTCTGTTACATGAAGGGGTAAATAATGCTTCCTTATTCACTTTCTCCACACCATTCATGATTTTATAGACCTCTATGATATTCCGTTTTAGTTGTCTCTCCTCAAATGGAAGCTGTTCCATACCTTGTTCCTTTCTCTGTGCCTTTTCCAGTTCTAAGATGTCTTTTTTTGAGATGGTGTGACCAGAACTCTATACGGTATTGAAGGTGTGGGCATACCATGGATTTAATATAGTGGCATCATATTATTTTCTGTCTTATTATCTATCCCTTTCCAAACAGTTCCTAACATGCTGTTAACTTTTTGGACTGCCTCTGCACATTGTGGCTAGCTCTCTGAGAACATTTGCTCAATGAATCCAAGGTCTCTTCCTTGAGTGTTAGCAGCTAATTTAAACCCCATCATTTTAGTGGACTTCTTGCTGAGTTCTCTTTTTCTTGGAAGTTTCTAATGTTTCTAACACCTGTAACACTTTCCTGCTTTACTTTACTATAAGTTACTATAGGATTGGAAATTTATTTAAATTTATAAAAATTTAACAGAAAAATGGTGAAAGGTGCTTGCTATTTCTAAAAATACAGCATGATGTAATTTCATTATTCCCTTTATATAATCTAGCAGGATAGATTATGCTGAGGAATAGTTCCATTTTATCGACAGCTGCTGACTTTCCCAAAGTTCTTCCATTTTCTCATGAAAGCTGAGATATAAGGTGCAAGGGCCATGAGGTATTTAGTGTCCTTTACCATTGATAGGAATAGTAATCTTGTGGTCAAACTCCCCCCATGCAATGCTTTCAAAATATCTCTCTGAAAGTCTAAGAAATCTTGTAATCAATTATGACTGGTATTGTCAGTATTCTGTATTTAACTGAAATTGTCCTTGTATTAAAGGAAGACTGAACATTTGCAGCTAACAGTCCATGAGACGAGTGCAGGAAGTTTGGGTTCTGTGAATCACACTCAAGGGAACATAACCACTTGCTGAGAAACAGGCCAAATCTTCTGATCCAATATTTTCCAGTTCTTCAAAACATTTTGATTTGTTCTCTTAATAGAAAAGATAGTCAAGACAGCAGCACTTCAGCCTGACTATTACTCCAAATGTACACCACATCCTGTACTCAGACGATGTTCCTGTGCTGCCGCCTACACAATGAAATGGGAAGACAGTCAACATGTGCATACGGCCCTATGTGCACTGCTCCTTTGGGTGTGTTCCAACTGTAGCAAAGTGGGTAAGAAGCTACTTGAGGGTGTTCCCAGAGCAATGACAGTGTGCTCTTCCCGCTGACTGGCTATTGCACAAGAGAGTGCCTCAGGCCTGATTCACCCCACACCAGTTCTTCATATAAAGTCTTAGCAGACAGTTTACACTTTCAGCCAATGCAATGATTACTTCTCCTCCCGCACCTCCTGCCCCCATCCAACAGAGCATCCAACAGAGCAATGACATTTTGTTTCCCGGGAACTCTCCTTAGATGAATCACATCTGCCAAGAATTTGGATTTTACTTTTTGAGTGTACAACAGCCCTTACTTGGGCAAAGTTGATGGACTTCAACTGGAGTTGTGCCTTAGGAAGAACTGAATGAAGAACTGAGGTTACACGTACAGTTTAAAAGAGATAGTGTTATGGGAGCAAAGTCTCAGCTGGTGTAAATTGGCTAGCTCTATTGAAGTCAATGCAAGTCCCCAGACTTCTGCAGAGCACTGAAGTCAATTGATCTATGCTGATTTACACTAACTAAATATCTCACCAATTGTATTTTGAAAAGGTGGATAATTTTGGTCCAGGGAAGAGGAACAAAGAACTCCAGCTCACAGATGCTGTTAGCTGGCTGCCTGAAAGGTGATGCTCAGAGGTCAAGAGGGATAAATAGATGCAGGGGTGGGGAAACCCTCAACTCCATCTTTTCCTGCCTGTTACTTATCCTGTTATTACAACAAACAGCACAATATAGCAGGGACTGCAAATCACCTTCTTCATATTCCTCTCTGTGTACTGACTGGGAAGGGATTTTTGTGTGTCATAGTGGAGTTACTGCAGCAACTGAAAGCAGTGATACTTGTCCTCCCACGATACAACAGTGTACACAGAACACCCACTCATACCACCCAGATGTGAGATTCAGATCCGTTATGTCTTACTTTCTCCATGAGCAGTGCCACTGGCTGTCCAAACAAATGGCAAGCGGAAGGGCAAATGCTGCTGTTGCTTCTGTAGAAGACGGGCGACATGAATTTACAAGAGTTTGCACTGGCAGCAAGGGAAGGACTGGTCGATCACATTCTCAATTAACTGCACAGCGTTCAAATAAGAGGAAGGGTGGGAATGTGCCAGCAATGCCCCTCTGCCATGTACATTGGCCAAACCGGACAGTCTCTATGCAAAAGAATAAATGGACACAAATCTGACATCAGGAATCATAACATTCAAAAACCAGTGGGAGAACACTTCAACCTCTCTAACCACTCAGTGACAGACTTGAAGGTGGCAATTTTGCAACAAAAACTTCAAAAACAGACTCCAAAGAGAAACTGCTGAACTCAAATTAATATGCAAATTAGATACAATTAACACTGGCCTAAACAGAGACTGGGAATGGTTGGGTCATTACACTAATTGAATCTATTTCCCTATGTTAAGTTCTCCTAACACCTTCTATGGGCCATCTTAATTATCACTTCAAAAAGTTTTTTTTCCTCCTGCTGATGATAGCTCATCTCAATTGATTAGACTCTTCCTGTTGGTATGCATACTTCCACCTTTTCATGTTCTCTGTATGTATAAATATCTCCTGTCTGTGTGTTCCATTCTATGCATCTGAAGAAGTGAGCTGTAGCTCACGAAAGCTCATGCTAAAATAAATTTGTTAGTCTTTAAGGTGCCACAAGTACTCCTGTTCTTTTTGCGGATACAGACTAACACGGCTGCTACTCTGAAACCTGTGATGAGAACACATGTCTGGCCGTGGTTTTGAAAGTGTCCTCAACCCTGCTTACACATTCAGACCTCCAATTTTGGGTGTTCATGTTTTCTGACATATCTAATCTCAGCGCTGTGTGTGAAAATAGCACGTGTATGCACACTGATCTTGTTATTCTGAATATTTTGGCACCTAAAATGTTCATGTCCAATGTCATCAACATGAAAAATTATAAGCACAGATTTAAAGGCCTTTTTGATAATCTGCCTTGATAAGGTTCTGCTTTCTAAAGTCGCTTATTCTGTGCAAAGTTAATGACCAGCCAGACTGAATGCTTTTCTAATGCCTAAGCCCAAACAGCAGGTGTGGGTGGCCTCAAGGTAATATTTACCAACATTCAGACTGTAGGAAAATAGCTTTATTTGAGCATGAGGGAGCGAGGGAGGGAGTCTTAGGGCTTGTTTACACTACAGACAATACAGTTGCGTCTCTAGGTTAACCTAAATTTTAGATGCAGACCAGCCCTATCTCTGGCTTTTCATGAGGCTTCCCACCATCCAGGAATATTCAAGCACAAAAATCAGTGTTTCCTAACTCCTGAGAATTGTACAACTGGATCAGCCTAATGCTAATTAACATCATTGCATTTTCTTAAGCAAATGCCTTTGAAAACCAGTTTCGCTTACCCACACTGCCCCCTGGGAACCAGGTGGGATGGATTCTATCTATTGTGACAAAATTCCTCCTCTACCTTGGTGAGTCCTGTGCTTATTGGCGGATTTGCTCACCTCAGTGATCTTCCCCTCTGGTGGAACCCACAGTCTGGGTCAACTCCTCCTGTGTCTGATCAGGAGTTGGGAGGTTTGGGGGGAACCCGGGCCCACCCTCTACTCCAGGTTCCAGCCCAGGGCCCTGTGGACTGCAGCTGTCTAGAGTGCCTCCTGTAACAGCTGCATGACAGCTACAACTCCCTGGGCTACTTCCCCATGGCCTCCTTCAAACACCTTCTTTATCCTCACCACAAGACCTTCCTCCTGGTGTCTGATAATGCTTGTACGCCTCAATCCTCCAGCAGTACACTCTCAGCTCCTTGCGCCTCTTGCTCCCAGCTCCTCACACACACCAAACTCACTGACTAACTGGGAGGCTTTTAACTAGTTCCAGCCAGCCCTTGATTGGCTTCAGGTGGCCCAATCAATGTAGCTATCTCCACTGCCTTCTAGAAAGATCTTAATTGGCCCCAGGTGTCTTGATTAACCTGGAGCAACTGCCATTTGGTTACCATGGTACTAGGGATTTGGTTAGCCTGGGGCTAACATACCTGTTCCTTACTACTTTTCTGTAACCATCTGGCCTTGCCCCATCACACTATCTATCTATGATATTTTAAGGTGCTAATCACAGTAGGATCTAAGCACAGATACGTCAAAACCAGGTAGCCACCATGGTTGCCAAAGCAGTAGTGTACCCTGTCAGTCAGAATCAAGTTTAAGGCTGGACACCAAGGCTATGTCTCCTTGGGCCTTTTTTCCCTTAAAAATTTCCACTATTGCAGCAGGGCTAAATGACATAGTTGGTGGTGAAAACACCTGCATCAGGTCTATACGAGTGCTTCCATGGGTACAGGGCTACTCATTGGTAATAAAGGGTAAAAAAAATTGCTAGTGTGGGTGACTCCCATCTCAACTGTCAGCCAGTACAGAGCTTCAACAGTAAGATAAAACACTGAGGACAAACATTGTCCCAGTGCAGTTTATGATTGGTCCTGAGGGTACAACTTAAATGGTCTAGTCAGATACCTCAAGGAAGTCTTGTGCCTGCTTAGAGGTTCTGATTCCATGCATACAAACCCAGAGTTATTTGTTGAGGTTTTGAGAGTATACAAGGCAGGTTGGGTTACCCCAAACTGCCTGTGGTGTTTCTGTGACACCTCCGCCTGCCTGTATACTCACAGAAAAGCATGTGAATAAGTTTATTTGTGAATAGCCTCACTGTCATATGCTTAAGTGTTAGCAGGATTGTGCCTCTAGGTAGGGATGGGTGTAAATACCGTAAGCCTCCCGGATTCAGATTAGTTACATACCTTATCTAAGTTGCCTCCAAACCTTTTGCATCTGCTGGAGTCATGTAAGAAAAGGCTTCCTCCTTCTCAGATGTCCAGTGGTTCCAAGCAGGATGCAAACACCATGAGAACAGTCTTTCTTGTAATAATGTGCTATTTCTGATTGAACCTAGATAGAGAGACATGCAAGAATGAAAAACAAAGGGATAAAGTATTCTAGCCTCTTTAGACCTCAAAACAATGTTTGGATTTCAGTTTGGGGGGCAGCTCCTTTTTGAACCCTTTAAAAAAAATCAAAAAGCCACTCAAGGGTTAAAAGAAAATACAACAAAGCCACAATACATAGTGTGCAAATATTTGTTATGGTGACATTTCAACAAGGAAATCCTTTTCACTCTGTAGTGCAGGAAACAGGCCTCCTGCAGAATAAGCAAATGCAATGAATGCAGACAGAATATTTCGCAACAGGAATATGTTTTTCTTTCTCCTTAAGGGCTCATCAGCCTGGCGCAGTGGGAGATGCCCAGGGCTGAAATGAGACACTTACCAGCACGATTTATCCTGTGTGGAGTAGAATTGTAAAGAGTTGTGCCTTAATGCATTAGCTGTGTAATGAGTTTTACTGAAGCATTATTAACTTGCAGGATAATCACAATTCTGACTGCATCATTGTCTACTTCACACATTTGGGCCTGGAGGAAAAGCTCAGTCCTCAGAGGTTTCAGCTACAGATGTTGCCAATAAGAATATGGATTGTTCTCTCTGGCATTTTTTTTTTCTGTTACTGTGTGATGTGTTTGCATAACTGGAGATATGGCACCGGTCTTTGTTACTGGAATTATTAGCTATTTTCCTTAGAAAGGCGCCCTCTATGAATTATGCGGTATGGCTAATCAGCTTGGCAGCAATAATGTTGCTGCTCTGCACAATTGCCTTTATCATTCTGCTATATGCAGTGTAGTTGTAGCCATGTCAGTCTACATGGCTACAACTACAATGTTGTAGTTAGAGAGACAATGTGGGCGAGGTAATATATTTCACTGGACCAGCTGCTGACTTTCCCATCTTCACCCCCACCTTGTAAACACATACTCAATATTATGTTTCCTCTGTGCTATAAAATGTTGCCCCACACAGCTGATTCCAAAGGCAAAGGCCTTTTTTCCAGGCAGTTTTTGCATTCACTTAGTAAATACTAACACAAACAAGCCAATGATTTGCAAAAGAAGGCTATCAGGCTCCTTCCCAGTGTAAGAATTTAGGGGTTCACATATGGAACAGAAAACTGGTTCATCTAGGCCCAGATTTAGATCTGACTTAAACCTGGTTGTGTAAACCAGGAGCTATTCCACTGATAGACTTGATGGACTTACATCAGTGTTAAACCAGTGTAAGAAAGACTGGAATTTGGCCCCTTGTTTGATGCCCTGTCTTTGACAATGGCCAGTGCCAGATGTCTTAAAAGAAGGCGTGAGATCCTCACAAAACACCTAACACAGCATTACTATGATATAGAAGAAATTTCTTTCTGACCGCTCTGGGGAATTAGCATGTGCCCCGAAGCATGAGGGTTGGTAGCAATGATCATTATTATTTTAGCTACTATAACTGAAGATGCCATTCTTTTCCTATAAATGTTTAATCTTTTTTTTTGTGAAGTACTAAGTCAAGTGTAAGCCATTCAAACAACCACAAACCTCCATTTGGATTGCTATAATACTAGTTCTGTTAGTATGCTTTAGAGAGGACAGTGGAAGAAGCTAATATTAAATTCTCAGGAAACAATCATCTTCTCACAGTTAATTTAGAAATTCTGCATTGTGAATAGAGCTGAGCAGACTCGACATTGCAAATACATCACAATACAAATGTATCCTTTTTCTGTTTGTGAATCACTGCCAGATCAATTCTGTAGTTACTATTCATAAATATGTGCCAAATAAGGTGATGAACAATTTTCACACAACAGGTTGTTCATGAACGGTTGGTTCATTTACACTACTTGGTGTTCATTGTCAATGGCGCATGAGCAGTCACCTAAGTGCTGAGAATATGGCAATGTTTCTGGACTAGTGGATAAGACAATGGAGACTGAGTTAAGAGACTGAGTTCTGTTCCTCACTCCTCCACTGATCAGCTTGGACAAACCAATTCACTTTTTGTGCCTCAGTTTCCCAATACTTATTATCTGTTGTAAAGCACTTTGAGATCTACAGGTGAAAAATGCTACGTAAGAGCTAAGTATTCTTCTTTTCTGTGCTGTGCAAATGTAACTTTGAACCTTCAACGAACACATGATGAATAATGAATGGAGATAGCAGGAAAATGGAATTTTCATCCTGGGGGAAATTCCGTCATTTTGACATTTGCTTTTCTCTCAGATCACAATGAAAAGAAGAAATACAGAAAAGTTCCCAAACATTTCAATTAAGAAATATCTAAACAAACAATTTTGACATTTTGAAACAGAATAAAATACAAAATGTTGATTTGGAACAAAACATTTCATTTCAAAATGCTGCTTCCTGGAATATAAAAATTTAGTAAGCACTATATTTTCCAGTGAAAACACTTTACAATGGAAAATTTGCAACTGGTTTTAATAATGAATAAACTACAGCAAACAGATAATCTGGCTTATTCACAAATATCCTGTCTGCATATGAAGAAAGGCCATTTCTTACACATTTTTGTAAACAAAAAACCATTCAGAAGAAATTAATTATAAAGACTTTTGAAGGTTATCAAACCAAAAACTATTTGGAATTCAAATGGATGTTCACAAATACTGTTTGTGTCATATTTGATCAGATCTTACTGTGAACTTAATCTGAATGGATCATGAACACCTGAAACTGGTGGTTCATAATAACCCCAGGATCCTAAACATGGATGGGCTTGTCTACAAAAGACTGCACTTCAGTTACCAGACTTGCAGACTTTCAAGTTCTGTCTCATCTTCCCAGAAAAAAGGAGGTGCTAAAAGGTTTTAATGAGCTCCAGCTATTAAAGACTCTTCTGTCTTGCAGCTCTTGCTGAGGGAAGTGGGGAAATAATGGAGTGGAGGGTGGGACTGAGAGAGATCAGAGTGTGCAATGTGCATTGTGTAAAAGATAGTTGGAGAAGAGGATTATATATTCAAAATAAGAGACATATGCAGCAACAGGTCCAGATTAATGCACCTTCCCCACAGTGATTAAGAAAGTTCCCACAATGGAGGACCTCCTGAACCAAAATCCTTCAGTCAAACATCCCAAATTTAGGAGATATCCAATATGTAGTGGGTTTAGACTTATGAGGTAGGTGCCTTTACATTTTGGAAACCTTTACTGAACTTCAGGTGTTTTGCTTGTGAATGTATCTGGGCTCCAGTCGCTGTTACTTCACACTGGTGCTGTTTGCCCAACATGTTTAAAGTATTTGGTGCTTTGTAAGAAGTAAAAAGGTTTTAACAAAACATTTAATAGGTTGGTTATAGACAAGGTGTCTGCTTTTGGGTTTTAACTGCTAAACAAACACCCCGATTAATCAATAAATAAAAATGAAATTGGTATTTATCCAATAGACACTGGAAAAATAGTGAGAATGGTTACTCAGTTTGTCCAGTCCAGTTTGTTTATATGATAACATGCAGGCTACCTCTTTAGGTACCTAAAGAAGATAAAGACAAGGGTTATCACCCAGAAGATTGCTGACACATCCTGGGGACATGATGCATGCACGCTTTGAACGTCTGCCCTGGTCTTGTCAACAGTGAAGCATTGAACACCAGTTTGGTGCAACAGCTCCCACACCAATCTTGTTGACACTGAAATCAATGCCACCCTCAGGATTGTTAGCGATTCTCTCGGGTCTATGCCAATGCTGTAGCTTCCAGTTTTGGTGGGCATCACACCAGCCAACATCAGGCAAGATACTGCCCAGGAGTACAACAAAATCCTGGCTGCCTGCTGATACACCAAGATCTCAACTCAGGCCACCCTCCTGACTCAAATCCAAGAAGCCTTTCTGGATCCACATGTCAATGCTACAGGCCAACAGAAAGGATACCAGCACTCACTGGCTGCTCATGACATCCCAAACGAAGACCTGATTAAGAGCCAATGAAAGAAGTCCTGGGAGTCTGCCTTTCATGGACAACTGTCCTGTTCATGCTTACAGTGGTGGCACAAGGAGGAATCCACCTAGCAACCCCAGAAGCATTAGAATGGCTTTTGACTCTCAAGATTCAGTAATAATCCCAGCCTCTTGCTTTTAAAATGCCATACAAAAGACAACAACTAACATGGGGTTGAGTACAGTTTGAAACAGTATTATGTGTACATACAAAGAGAAAGCCCTGAAACACCCTGGTGTTTACCTAGAACTCAAAACTTGCTAAAAATACCCCTCCCCCCATTAAATTAATGTCCCCCCAAAACACAAGCTCTAGTTGTAGTTTTAATAGCAGTAATATAGAAGCATTGACTGCCAGGTGCAAACATCCCCAACGGCTGGTGATAGAATACTAGACGAGGATGGATGGCTCTGAGTTACTATAGAGAATTCTTTGGATCAGGAAGGAATTTTCCTCAGGTCAGATTGGCAGAGACCCTGGGGGGTTTCGCCTTCCTCCACAGCATGGGGCATGAGACACTTGCAGATTTCAACTAGAGTAAATGGTGGAGTCTCTGCAACATGAAGTTTTTCAATAACTCAGTCAGAAGTTATAGGCCTTTTACAGGAGTGGGTGGGTGAGGTTCTGTGGCCTGAAATGTGCAGAAAGTCAGATTAGATGATCATGATGGTCCCTTCTGGCCTTAAATTCTATGAGTTTGTGAGGTGAATTTATAGATAAACTAGCAGCGATGTCCATCCTGGAATGCTCAATCTCACAGTGGATAGGCAGATGGGTTCCTTGTCTTTAAGGGCCCTGGCTCCAAGTACAGTGGTTCCACACTCACTCTCTTTTTGTAGTTTCACTGTTTATTTTATTTTTTTCGGTGTGTTTTCCCCCTTTTTAATGTTTTTATTCTTTTTTGCTCCCCCTATCCTAGTATTCCCTATACTCTACCCATCCCCATCTGCTGCTGGATCTCTACCCCTCCAGGTACCCAAGTATGGCAGCTTCTAATACTAACATGTAAAGCAGGGCAAAGAAAGGAGAAACAGTGCAACCAGAGTCATAGAGATTGTATAAGTCACTTGGGGCCCACCCTACTGCTCTTACGCATGTGAGAGCTCCATTGAATAAAGGACTGCCCATGTGAATCAGTGATACAGAATCAAGTCCCGGATTAGCAGATGGAACAGGAAGATCAGTATCAACAAGTGTAAATAAGTTAGTCTGGGAGTTAGGTTATTGTGGAAAACTCATCTAGCCAGATCATGGCAGCATAAAGAGATAAGACACTGAGGGCATGGCTACACTTGCAGATGTAGAGCACTGTGAATTACAGCCGCCTTCGTAGAGCACAGTATGGAAAGCGCTACAGTCTGTCCCCACTGACAGCTTCAAGCGCACTGGCATGGCCCCATTTGCGGCACTTGCAGCGGCACTGGGAGTGGTGCATTATGGGCAGCTATCCCAACAAGTGACTGCAATGTGCTTTTCAAATTGGGTGGGGTGGGGTGGAGTGTGACAGGGAGTGTGTTGTGTATGGGGGGGGAGAGAGAGTGAGTTTTTGGGGTGCTGGGAGTGTCTCAGCATGCTGTCTTGTAAGTTCAGACTCCTTCCCCTCACCCGCCTATCTCTCACTCACTCAAAGCAAACAGTAAATGTTTGCTTTTTCCTCGGAGCTGATAAGCAGCCGGCTTCTCCAAAACGGAGCTTTGAAAGGGCATTTCTGCATTCCTGCAGCCGATTTCACAACAATGACAAGAGTGGCCACTTGACTTAAGGGGATTATGGGACGTTTCGAGAGGCTGATCACAACGCAGTAACACAACACCTTGTTCACACTGGCGCTGCAGCACTCCAGCGGGGGCGCAGCAAACATTATTCCACTCGCCGAGGTGGAGTACCAGCCGCGCTGTAGCTGCAGAGTCAGAGCGCTCTATGTGCCTTGCCAGTGTGGACAGGGAGTGAGCTTGGGCACCCGGGGCTGCTTTACTGCGCTGTAACTCGCAAGTGTAGCCAAGGCCTAAGTTGCATTAACAGTGGGGTGGGACATCAGTGCATAGACAAGCTATTGCACGGAAGTCAGTGCTGGACAGGAAAGCAAAAGAGAAGCCAGGTTTGAAAAAGAAGTCATAAGGGAAACTGGGCATATTCTTATTGATAGAAAGGAGGTTTTGAGGTTGAAGTTTTCAAAATTTGAATCTGTTGTATTCATTTAGCTGTTTTGGTTAAGGAACGAAAGTGCTTTAAAACAAATAACAAAACTGTACTCTCTCCTGGAGATGTGAAGCATATAATCACTGTACCAGTGTTACAGATGGACAGAGACACAGAAGTTAAGAAACTTGCCAGAGTCTGGTGAACCCTGATTTTGATATGTTGTGTCACCATCATCAATGCCAACTCTGCCCACACTTCTGGCTTGGCAGACAAGTAGCAGGAGGGATCTGGCTATATGGAGGAGTGATTGGTTTACTCCTTTGCCCCTCTTAGGCCAGCCATTCAGCTCAGGGAGCTCATGCCAGGCATGCAGGTTGAGGGAGAAAACCAGGAAAAATAGATTGTCATAGATTCTTACTCCCCATCCTAGATGAGAGAGGGGAAGTGGCCATTCAGGTTTCAGCCTTGTGTCACCCTCCAACAATTGTGCTGATACCCTTCAACAAAGCAACGGAAGTGAAGATATAACATCCCTGCTATTTCAAATATCAAAGCACTGCAGCCTTGTTCTGCTTCTTAATGCACCCTAACGCCCCAGCGAGGTGCAAAAGTAAACGTGTTGAGTGTTCATCACAGCTGATCTTTAACAACAGGCAAAAGGTTTTAAAACAAAACAAAAAGGCTTATCTGGGCTGTAACAAAAATTAACCCCTCACATAGCTTAGCCTGGCTGCCATCCCTGCCTAGCTCCCTACCATGCCTTTCCCATCTGCTTAGGAGTGGCCTGCTTTTAAAGAGCTTTTTCCGTATGTGATTTCTTGATGCTGAGCATCTAGAGCTCACACTGGAGTCAATGGGAGTTACAGATGTCCAGAGCCCTTTTACATCAAGTCATTAAGTTCCTTGGTGGGGAGGGATCGCTCAGTGGTTTGAGCACTGGCCTACTAAACCCAGGCTTGTGAGTTTAATCCTTAAGGGGGCCACTTTGGGAACTGGGGTAAAAATCTGTCTGGGGATTAGTCCTGTTTTGAGCAGGGGGTTGGACTAAATGACCTCCTGAGGTCCCTTCCAACCCTAATTTTCTATGATTCTACCCCAGAGGTGTTTTCTGGTTCCAGGGTAAGCCCTCTGCACCTTGTCACAGCTTGGTATTTCCCAGCATTTATCAGCTTGGCTCTGAGCTGCTCAAACAGCAATGCTGAAGTTATCAGCTGAAAACTGTGCAGTGTCATTATGCTTATGGGTCCTTATCATGCAATCTAGCTTTGGGCAAGCAGAGGCCTGATTTATCCCCACCCAGCTAGTTTTTAAACCAGCATGGCAAGTTTTTTAAGTTTTCCTCAAAATGAGCTCATCTGGTCTCCTGAGTAAATAATATGGTATGACTGTCTGATTTTGCTTTTCTTCTTAAATTGCCTCATCCCCCACAACCAGGGAAACAAGAAAGTTAGAACAAAAAATCCCTAAACAAACCACCAACAAAAACTCTGGTTACACTTGCATTGAGGGTCAGAACAAATCTCAACTTATTGACTTCATCTGAACGGGGTTTTTCAGTTATACATTTGACAGAGCTGGTTTTGTAATCACATTGTTGGCTTTAAATCAGCAGTTTTGTTCTTTCTGAAGTAGAACAACAGTCTTTCCAATCACCAAGTCTCCGTTCAGCCTTTGTACAGCTCTGGAGGAAGGTGGTGCAAAGCCACCCTGGCTTCATTCCAATCTTTGGACTGCCAGATGCCAGGCCAGTGTGCAATGAGATGTAGACCAGCCTGAAGACTGCTCCATCTTGTGCTAGCAGCTCACAGCCCTGGCTGGTCATTCCAGCAGCTGGGGATCACTGGGACATAGGAATAGCCCAACCAGTGTCCCTTTCATGCTAGTCATGCCCCTGTACAGAGCAGAAAGGGGGATGGTGTAAGAGCAACTGTCCCAGGTCTACACCACCTGTGCAAGAAGAATTCTCAAGGGGCCATTTCAGTGGGTTATTAGATGCTTTCCACCATCAGAGTGGAATCTGTTGCTCAATTTTTAAATGTGGTAATGTCAGCTTGGTAGAGGGGTGTTTGTTGTTCCTTGGTCATTCCAAGGAAAGAACAAAAGGTGCCACGAGCTTGGGCTTCCATCCACAGATCATTAGGCTGCAAGTAGTCAGGTCAGACCTTAAAGACTGAAATGCTACGCAGGAAGGAGATAACCCGAGTGCACCAATTTCAGGCTATTCCTAGGCACATGAGGAGCAAAGGGGGCAGACACCATTCATTTTCAGTTTGCAAAACTTTAATCTACAACTTGTGAATCCACAAAAGAATACCATTTCTACCAGTAAGCACAATTTTTTTGCATTAAATAATGGTGAACTCCCACCCACAAAGCATGATCTTATATTTACCATATGTACCAGAGGTGAGAAGTCACTATTTTCACAGAAAAGAATTTGTAGAAGTGAAAAGCATTTTTGTTGTTTTGGCTGCGGCGGGGGAATGAAAAAAATCAAGATATGTAAGGTGCATCTGAACAACACTAAGGGCCATTTGCTTGGAAACTTTCCAAACAATAAATATTTGTTTGTACTAAAAACACTGTTTAAAAAGAAAAGCCATACACATTCTTCAACACTGGAAATGTTTGCTGTGCATATCTAGTTCAACTGATAGGCTCAAAATGCTGCAGCAAGCTCTATATGCATATGTTCTTATCAGAAAGTCCTAGAATCAGAGCACTCCAGTAATCTACTATGGTGGTCTCAGAGGCATGGAATATATACATTTGTTATCCATAAACCAATATGTGAGTATTATGATGGCGTCCGTATGATAATCCTAGACTGCAAAAGGAAGATCCAACTCTAAACTACTATGTTTCTTGAACTTGAGCACAGGCCTGACATTTTCACCTTCTGCAGTTTCAGAATCACCTCTGAAGTGACTGGATTATTTCAGATACTGTCATTATGGGCACCCTAGAAATACCATGATATCAGAGAATTGTCAGAGGTTTGGGTCAAGGAGCACCCCACCTTTGTGTTCTTCTTCAAATCATAGCCGAACCTTTCAGGTCTTCAGCGCTGGGCTGAAAGTTTCCCAGGAACAGCTTTCCTTGTTGCATTTTGGCCACTCCCTTCCAATCTTGGCTGTCACCAGGTAATTGAGGTATGTTTGGAAAGGAAAATAACTGCAGGAAAAATTAACTGAACTATCTTAAACCTCAGTAAAGTTTCTGTTTTGTGCCAAGCTTTGAGTCAGCGAGCGTTTTAGCCGAACAGGCTTGGTTCTTCCCTTATTGTTTCACCCAAAGGAGATTATTTCAGTCACCGGACTTGAACACAGAAGGAGTTCAGATTACTATGTACACGTAGACGTTACAAGATAAAGAGTAGCCAAGCCGTGCAGGAAAACTGAGGAGATTCTTTCAGAGGATAACTGATACATCTTAATTGACTAGAATACCCAGATTCCTCAAAGATGGGGTCTCCACAAATTAATAAAAAAGAATAAAAACAACAGTAAAATAATAGCAATGCTAAAAATATCAGGATTTGAAACTGAATTCAAGGGAATCTTAAATATAGGGTAACTTTTTAAAAAATCAAATAGGAAATACTGGCCACAACCTTTAAAACAAAAAAATTAGATGAGCTGCTTTTTCTTGCATATGAAATCTTTATTATATCTTGCTTTCTTGGGTGCCTCAAACAGCTCTGAGCCATCTAATCTCCATCAGACAAGTTAACATTATTGAGTTTCCTGAAGAAAAGTGTGGAGGATGAGATATAAATCTAGGCATCAGCTTCATATAATAATCCACAAACATAGAAGCAAAGGATGGAGGGCTGAAAAACCACATCAACAATGAAAAGTTCGAGGTCACCACAGAGCTTGCTAGGCAACCTGGTAACTCAGGTACAAAACTGAAAAAGTAATTAGCATACATGATGCATTTGTATGTAAGGACATTTAAATGGAGGATACACAGCAAAGCACTTTCTGTCTCAGATCACTTAGACATTTTCCTTGTAGATCTCCAGCTTGACAAGTCTTGCCACAACACTGAATTGTAAAATTTCCTTCAATTCAAGGTAGAATCTAGCAAAACACTCCATTATACAGTAGAATGCAAAATCTAGCAAAGTGTCCCAATCGACTGCATTCAGCATCAGCTTATATTCTTGTCAAAAAGGGGATGCTCAAAAGGTCAATGAGTATATGGGATTGTGTAGTACCCTATCTAAATGTTCACTTTTGGGTACCTAGTACTATGTAACTGAAAGGAGATGATGTCTCCTTAGACTGTAAATTCTTTAGACCAGAAAACATTTTGACACTCTCTGTGTGTACATTGGAAGCAGCAAAGAATCCTGTGGCACCTTATAGACTAACAGACGTTTTGCAGCATGAGCTTTCGTGGGTGAATACCCACTTCTTTGGATGCAAGCAGAGTTGATGTGCAACAGAGTTTTATGTGCAACTGAACTGCTTGCATCCGAAGAAGTGGGTATTCACCCACGAAAGCTCATGCTGCAAAACGTCTGTTAGTCTATAAGGTGCCACAGGATTCTTTGCTGCTTCCACAGAACCAGACTAACACGGCTACCCCTCTGATACTTGTGTGTACATTGGTCAGCACAATGAAGCAAAAACGTTGGAAGTGCGAGACTGTAATATTAATGCAGGCCTCTATGACCTGATCTAGAGATACAGTAGTACAATGTTATAACAAGAACCAATGACTAGAAGTTGATGCTAAATAATTCAGACTGGATATAAGGCATACATTTTTAACAGTGAGGTAACTAATCATCGGTTAATCAAAGGTTTTAGTGGATTCTCCATCACTGCTAATTTTTAAATCAAGATTGGGTCTTCTCTGTGAGCGCTCTAATTCAAACAGGAATTATTTTGGGGAAAGTTCTGAGGCCTGTGTTATACAGGAGGTCAGACTAGATTATAACAATACTCCTTTCTGGCCTTAAAATGTATGACTATGACAAGAATATACAGACTTTTTATGTGCAACTCAACTTGCATATAAATATGTCTGAAACCTGATTTTACTATCTGTCACAAGGTAAACCTAACGTAGCCAGAAAGCAATCAAATGTTTGTTCTACAGAAAACATTGTTCTATGGCAGGTGTCCTGGATGTATCATAATTAGCTGTTTTCTGGGTTGGGAAACTATCTTTGGAGCCAAATGCAATGTCTCTGTGTGACTCAGCAGGAAGTGCTACTCATTTACTGAATGGTGTCATTGACCTTTGTTTTGCTGCAATACTTCTGTGATAGGTTCCAGTGTTACCACCCAACATGACCAAAGTATGTTCCTCAAAGGAGCCTATATTTTAGGAATACTATACATCAATCTAGTGTCTGCTACAAGGACTAGAATCTGAAACTGAATGGTAGAATGGGTTTAGATTACTGTGCCCTGGTACTTCATTGTAGAGGTCTGGCATTTTTTATCTTCTATTAGCAACAGGTACAGTATTTTATGTGCTTCATTGTGCAACTAAGAAGCCTACAATAATTGTCTATAATCACGTCAATATCACTGGGTGCTGATCTGGGATTTGGTTTATAAAGGGTTAGGAAGGAGGGTCTGGAGGATAAGAACAACAATGTGTCTGAAAAGACAAAGGAAAAATGTTTTGACTGATTTACCAGTCTCACATCCTGTGCGCTAAGGACACTTTGTGAAACACTGGCAGAGACAGCACATACTGTACAATAGTAGCTACCACATATATAAAGCTTGCTGTAGCTTTACAAAGACACATAATCAGAGAGTTTCTGGTTCAATGCCAAGGGTCATGGTCATTCTGTAGTTTTAAAAATAAATTACAAAAAGACCTGATGCAAGAATTTGTGCCTAATACGTCTGCAGCAGTCAGAGTCCCAAAGAAAGAAAGCAACTGGCTGTAGCAGTTCCAAGAGACTGACAGGCACTGCTCAGAAGGGCTTTTTTATTTCTGCCTTTCACTTTTATCCCTGCTCAGACCAGCCACAACAAGCCAGACCCACTAAACATGTTTCTGTAGAGAAGAACTGACTTAGACCCTCACGTGGAAATGGTTCCCAGGGATTAGGTAACCCTAAAAGTAAAGGAATCCTCTAGCTACTCATTTATCATACAATAGTTTTAACAAAATGTATGCTTTCCATCAGGGAGAATCCATGCCTGCTCTGGGATCCCCATTTGAAGTTGCCATTATTATACCATACAAATGACAAAAAGCAAATATTAATTATTGAATTATGCTTTAGGAGAGACATTATAGGATGCTATTACTGCTTTTCCTTTCAGGAAGAGAAATGATTGCTTCATGTAATAACTAGTCCCTTGTGGTTCCTTTGTGCATTTCCATTTACTGCCATTGCTGGAAAATCACTGGCTTCACAGGAGAACTATTTGCTTTGACATTGTTGTATGGCTGCCTGCAATAGTAAATCAATATACTGGGAATTCTTATTTCAGTAGGTTGTAATGTAGTCCTGAGCTGTTGAGCATAATGCATTAATTTGGTTTCAGTGGGCTTGAAAATACCATTCTCACCCTGCTTGCCTTTGGAAACCCTGGCTAAACCAATTCTCCTAGGCCTAGTTAGTTAAAATCCATAAGGCCAGTATCCTTTCCTCAAGGCTGACTTAAGGGGCAGATGAGCATAGTTCATGCAACAGCACTTTATCTGTTTGTAAGGGTGTAATAAAAAATAATGGTTGCTATATAGCTACATTGATGCACAGACTTGACTGTAGCCCTCTCTGCCTCATCTTTCAGATGTCATTTGTCTTCTTAGGTTGTAAGATCCTCAGGGAAGAGACACTGTATTTGCATAGCTCAATTGGTTCCCAATCCTGATTGGGGCTTCTGGATGCTACTGGAATATAAATATGAAAGAATTATAATTATACAGCACTGCAGGGCATGGGAGCTTTCTGGAAAAAACACACCCCTGAGTGCAGCAAGTTTCAGCACTGTAAAGCGCCATTGTAGCTATGCCCCTCGTGGAGGTGGGTTTTTTAGAGTGCTAGGAGAGCTCTCTCCCAGCGCTGTGCCACGACCACACAAGGCATGTTAAAGCACTGCCGTGGCAGCGCTTTAGCATTGCCAGTGTAGACTAGCCCTTAATTAGAGGAAACATGGAGACAGTGGCCAAGAGATCCAGAACTGAAATGAATCAGAGCTTGCAAAAAGAGTTTGTATCTCTGCCACTGCCACTTGAAGAGATTGCTGCCTGCAGGAAATGGGCTTGAGAGAGGGATCTGTGAGCAGAGTTAGAGACTCCAGATATTTAAAAAAGCCAAAAGGTAAAACCTTCCTTAATGGTGGAGGTTTCAGCTTATAGGGATCGATATCAGGTCTAGACATGTTCATCTGAGGAGAATGATTATCTTTTTGATAGTGCCCAAAGACACCAACCAGGATCACAGCCATGTTGTGCAACACACCATACAAATGGTGTGTGAGACAGCATCTGCCCAAAAAGCTAACAGTCTAAGAGATGTATTGTTTCTGGATGCATTGGGTTACACAGGATGACTGACAAAACTTGTGTTAAACACAGTATTGCCAACCCAAGTGTTCAAAAATCATGAGACTGGTCCCCAAAATTATGAGACTGGCCCAAATAAAAAAATGAGATTAAAAAAATACACTGAGGGTTTTTAATGTCTTCTGGTTTTAAAGCCTTTGGGATGCACAGGTCACTTACTTTTTTTTAAATGAAAGCTTGAGATCCCTAAATAGTCACATGACTTCAGAAGCTAAGGCTTTAAATGAACCACAAAATATTGTGAGACTTGCAATAAAACTGCAAGAGTTGGCAACACTGTAAACACTGCATGAGCAATTGCTGCTTTTGAATTGGGGGAGAGAAGAGAATGAATAAAATAAGCAAAGGCACAGGAGTTCAGAGGGTTCCTAGGGAAAATTCAGATTGGTGTAATTGAAGGCTTAGGCTAAGGTAAAGTGAGTAAAGCCCTATATGGTGGTGTAATAAACAGAGACACAAACAAAACAGCAGTTGATTCGAAACTCCTGCACAGAGCAAACTGCAACACTACTGTTTTCAGAGATCTGCCATCTGGAATCACAAGATACTACATCATTTTTAAGAAGACATAGTTAGAACTAACCCTGTATTAACTCACACAAGGAAGCTCTGAATTAGAAGAGACCATGTTATTCCTGATTCTCGAAAATAGTTCCCTTCATGCATGTTTTTGTTTCTAGTGAGAATTAAAATAAGTAGATGTTGCCGCATGTGGAGCAAGACATCCTTTGCCCTTCTGTTCACACTGTTCTGTTCTTTGCCTGGATCAGAAATAAACTGGGGTACATTTCTCCCTATCAAGGAAACCAATCCAGAGTACTTGCCTCTTCTTTTTCAGGCAGGTTTCTTCAAGGAGACCCTGCTGATGGAAAAATTCACAGAGGAAAATGCAGAGGACAAACACCCCTCATCCCTCGTTGCTTTAGTATCTAGTGGTAGCAAGATGAGTTGCTTATGAGAAGCAGTTATAATTAGCATGTTAATGTGTGGCTTCACTCATTTTTCCGCTGAGCATTCTTTTTCTAAGAGTGAGAGGCAGAGTGAATAAATGCCTAGAGTTGATCACATAGATATCTATACATATATCTATCTATATAAAACATTCTCAGTTCCAATTTGCAGCTGGAAGACCAGGGAAGAGAGCGATGATTCATGTACTCCCCATGCCCTCCTACTTCCTCACCTGAGTGATTTTTTGAGGAAAACACCTTTCTTCCCCAAAGAGACAACATGGCAGAGGTGTTTGGGATGGGAATCTGGGCTGAGCCACTTTCCCCATAGATACTGGGAGTAGTCGAGGGGTGTGCATGGATAGGGGCAAATCCTCATCCCCCCTTCAAGCATAGAGGAGAGATGGGAAGGAGCCCTTAAGACTAGAGCTGGTGATAATTTTTTGGGGCGGGGGGAGAATTTTTACTTTTCAGACAAAAATAAAAAATTTGCATTTGGAAATGCTGCTGCATTGCCTCACAGGAATTGTAGCTCTGGTGCTTCTGCGCTTCCCTATTCTCCTTTATGAGCCACGCTAGACTCCATCTCCCACGATGCAGCACAGTCTCCCCTCTGGCTGAATTGCTGCCATTCATCATGAAAGTCCCATTTCCATTGTGCATCTTGGGAGATGTAGTCCAGCTGTGGAACCTGGCCTATAGAGAGAAATGGGGGCACGAGGCACTTGAATTATAAATCCTGTGACACTCTGCAGTGGCATGGCTGAACTGAAATTTTGGGATTTCAACCAAAAGTTTTTCAGATGATGATTTTTTTTGACAAAATATCAAACATTTCCATAGAAACCAAACACTTTTTGAGAAAAATTTAATTTTGTTGAAAACCATATTTTCCATGAAAAAAACATTTTGATGGAAAAATTTTGACCAACCCTACTTGTGACCTTTCCTAGTCTCGGGGGGAGGAGAGCAGAAGGATGAAACATCCACTTCCCTCATCCCACCAAAACAAAATGAATAATAGCAGAGTGGAAGACATCACTGCTGGGAACTCAGTGGCAGAGTTCCCAGTCTTGAATGCTGAGCTTCTGCTCCCTGCTGCTACTGCTGCAGAGCTGGGGGGTGGGGAGGAGGCCTCCCCAAGTTTCCTTGCCAGCAACCCTTTGATCTGCTGCTCAGGAGGGAAGAGGAGATGGGCGTGAGACTCTCCTCCCATAGAAGGTGCTGGGGTTAGGGGGTTGTCTCCACAACTTACTTTACTTTCTCAACCAAGAGCACACAGCCATATTGAACATCCTTATTTGTAGAAACATCAGCCCTTAAACAACTCCCAGCCGTGACATCCACATATCAATTTGCTCAGCATTGCTCCTCAAAGTTCTTCCTGGTAGAGGCAGTATTTCAAAGGTGGTGACAAAAAATGACAGGCCTCCTAGTGTTTTAAGCAAATATAGGCAGGCCAAATCCTACCCCTAGAAAGTCCAAAAGAAGCTTAACTACTGAGAACTGCTGCACGGCGTGAAGTGTGAGAGAAAGCAGTGAAAAACCTGTGCATGGGAATTCCACAACCTTGTCTTATGCTACAGAGGTCTCTGACAGATCTCTACAGTTTATCATGGAGGGGGCAGGGGCGCCATTTCAGATTTGGGGGGACATGGGGCAACTTTAACCATGATTCCAATGGCTATTTAAGCAACTGAAAACTCTAGGGTTTTTTTTCCAGATAACTTAGAAATTAGCTGATAGGAGCCCTGTATCTAATTCCTACATAAAAAAGAGGATTTAATAAATATTAGACCCACTCAGCTCTAATACTAACATGTTGTCACTTAAGTGTCATGTCACTTAAGTAACACTAGTTAGGTTTAAAATTTTAATGTATATTCTTTGTTACTAACTCTTGAATACAACAATTGAAACAATTGTAGAAAAATCTAGATGACTTTCTATCACTTTTTTGCAGTTCACCGAGCTTGGAATAGATCATTGAACTTTGGAAACATCCTACTAGGGCAAGAGCCCATGAGTTTATACTGAACCTACGTGGGGCTCTAGAGGTGTTACCTCCCTACAAATAATAGATTAGAAACTAACCTTAAACAGGAGTGAAACTGACACTTTCAAGCCACTTTCACAGTATTGCCAATCCCAAATGTTCAAAAATCATGAATCAGGTTCACCAAAAATCATGAGATTGGCTTTAAAATCATGAGATTATGTAAAAATAACAGATTTGGGGTTCTTTTTATTTGCCTTCTACTTTTTGAGGCTTTATGGTACACTGGGGTCACATTTTGACACTTTCTCCACAGCCACGAGGACTAGAAGCTTAATTTTTCTTTTAAGAATGAAGGCTGAAATCATCACATATCCATGTGACCCCAGGAGCCGGGGCTTTGGGAAAACAATAATTATCATGAGATTCATGACAAAATCATAAGAGTTGGCAACACTGCTTTCACTTCTGTTTAAAGGCTAGTTACTTTCCAGAAGACTCTTAAACACAACAGTACAGCGATCTTCTAGTCCTTAATCAACTAAAACTTCTATTGCCATCAGTGCCTCCACTCAGATATAAACATCACAGTGAACATGTGATAACATGTGTGATCAATAACTATACACTTCATACTCAAATATCTGAGCCATCTTATCCAGAGTTACACACCTTATATGCATTGACTCAGGGACTGGATTTTCTGACATATTCTGAACAGTGCTGAGCACACAGATGGTGCCCAATGACTAATGCAAATCATGACAATAATCATTGACTTTATGGACTCTGTGGATGCAATTTCTGTTCTATATTCTGGAATTGGCCTGAATACAGCTGAAACCCTGAGAATTTGAGGCATAAATACATCTGATACTTTATCATTCCTTCCTTTTCTCAAACTCAGAACAAAAAATGACTGAACAAAATGGTATTCAGTTAAAATGTAAAATTGCATTGCTGTACAACCCAGCATGGGGCAGAACCTGCCACCTCTTGGGAGTTAAGTGATCTCCTCACATCTGGCTCTCATTCTCCATCCTTCCTAACCTCTGTGCTGTTTTTCAGGCTGTCAACCATGACATCCATCCTGGGACCATCTGCTGGAGTCTCAGAGAATTGGCCACCTTGGTTTTGCTCCCATCTATCAGAGTCCTCTTTTTTTTTGAAGCATGCAGCAGATAGAGAAAGGGAGAGGCTGATCTGCTGGATAGGGAACTAGCCCTGAAAGACCTGGGTTCTTCTCCCCCCTTGGACTTCCTCTCTGACCCCAGGCCAATGCTTTAAGGACAGAATTTCAAAGGCTTTGAGGCACCCAAAGATGCAGCTAGATATCTATTGGGATTTACAAAGCACCAAACCTTCTAAGTGCATTTGAAAATCTCACTAGGTGACTAAATACCTTTGAAAATCTGGCCTTTAATCAGTGTGTGCCTCAGTGCCCCATCTGTACAATGGGGATAACAGCATTGCTCTACCTCACCAAGGGGTTGGGAGGAGAAATAGGTTAGACATTGTGAGGCCCAGCCTTAGATACCTGGTGATGGGGCCACATAAGTACCACAGGTAGAATGGGAACTTCTCTATACACTGCTAGCCCTTCCCTGGTTTGACCCCTTCTTTTCACCTATGCCCCCTATCTTCCCCTTTTCTGAATGTAACCTAGGCTCAGTGCTTTGCTGTATTTTTTCTGAGTCCCATGTCTAAAACAACCCCTCGTCCCGCTCCCCTCTCCACAGAAGGACTCCTCTTTTACAGGCTAAACTTCCATATCCTTAATTTAATCACTATCCCTTTCTTATCTTAATCACCTGGTCTCTGTTTGTAAACAAAATACTGACTCCCTGCCCCAGCGGCACCTCTCCTCTGCAGAACTTACATTTCACACTAATGCTTTTAAAAAGGAATAGTTTAACCCTCCCCCCAAAAAAGCTTAATTAATATCCACCTGATTGCTTGTTTCACTGCCCTGACTGTACATTCAGCTTCTGCATCATAGCTATTATTATTTGGTTGATTGCTGTGTGGTTGGTTGGTTAATATGTCTATCCATGTGGGTTTTTTTTTACAGTATACTTTATTTTAATTAAAAAATAACATTTCTATACTGAAAAATATAAATTGGATTTCCTATTTAAGACTGTTAATGAATGGTTACCCTTGTCAATAGTCCTTTACTTTTTTAATGAATATTTGAGGGGTTGCCTGGCAGCAGTGAAGCTTAAACTATAAGGACTGATATTTCATTATGATTTTGTTCTAAATGAAAAAGTGTTTTTTCCCCCCAATGTGCTGTGTGGTAAAGTAACTAAACTAAAATGAGACTAGCTGATGATTCACAATGTGCTGCTTCTCCATTTTATAGTGGATAATGCATCATGCAAAATTCTTCTGCATCAACATTCATTCAGCAGGGTACCTTGAAGGTGCCAAAAACAGTGGCTATGACAGGATGTAATTTCCTCTGTGTTTACAATTAGATAGACTTCTTTTTTATCTCAGTAATCCTTCATTTGCTGTCTTCTGCATCAAACAAAACTGTATGCAGCCAGAAGGACAGGGCTGGATTTCCAATTAGGCATAGTAGGCATGTGCCTTGGGGTGCCATACCGCTCTAAAACTTTTTGCAACACAAAGGTCAGCTGTAGGCATGGTGGGGTGGGGGAGTAGGGGCTGAAGATGCTCTGCCTAGGAGTGCGTAAGGTGTACATCCGGCCCTGCAGGAGGTCAATATCATATTCAGAAACGTGTAATGGTCTCTGTTTACAACCACTGGCCACTAGTGGATGGACTATATCAGATCTCCACAGGTATTCTTTCTATAGCTAGTGGAGATCTTCTTTTAGTAGAAATCACTGTCTTTTAGACACTGATTCTTCTGGAGCCATTGTGAGTTCTATTCCAGATGCTGGGCAGTATGTGGCTAGTGGAAACTATGGTTTTTGTATGAAACAATACTGATACTTAGCATGTATGTAGTGCTTTTAATCTCAAAGTAGTTTGTAATTATTAACCAATTATTAATCACCAAAATCCACTGGAGAAGTAAATAAGTATTATTTCCATGGATCAACCAGAAGAAATGGCCAAGAAGAGGGGCAGTTCACACTCTTTCCCAGCCCAACGAAGCTCCTGAGCCCTAGGGTGATACTGCTGCCATACCAATGGGCCAGATAGGTAGTTGCTGAGAAATGTCTGAGTTCCTTAGCAGCGCCTGGTTCTATTTGCACTTTTTCATCAGATATTGCTCCAGTCTTAAGAACCACAGTAGGCCTAGAAGGCTTTCATTATATCTATGAAACCACAAAACTAACAGATAATTAAACTTGGCATTAAACCTCAAAAACAAGACATCAAAGAACATTCAGAGTTCAGACTGAAACTCAATCTTAAACCAAGCAAAAATCTTTGGTAACTTAAGGTTAAGGTTTCTGATATGCAGGAACCACACATTAGACTAACAGTCACCCGCACACTAATTTCAGCTCCCATTCCTTTCCATCCAAATATCATGATACCAAAATAGACTGAGAATTTGATACCACCACACAAAGCACACATCCATTTCCTCATTCCCACATTCAAATGTAAAATCCTAACTCTAGTGTCAGTCAGATGATGATATTTTACTGATAGATACACCTGGTGTAAGTCTATAATTTGTTATTTCTCCATGAGGAAATCTAACATCAGAATAAGGTTTGGCATACTAAAATGGAAAGGGTATGCAGTTTGGAGTGGTTTGTTTGGTTGCTTGGCAATAGTCAGGGGAGGGGGGAGGCAGACACATGGGGCTCAGTTTAAAAACAGAATGATTTTAAAGTTCTCTAGCAAAGGTTAGCAAGTATTTTATCTAGAAAACATCCTAGAAAATTCGGTTTCCTCTGAAAAGAAATTGTAGTAAATGTGAAGAATAAATTCAGTGTGTGAGAGAGGAATTTTTGTTCTGTTTCAAGTAAAAAGCTCCCCACAATCTTAAGTATAGCATTATTACCAAAGCTTGCAAAGTTCAGCCCCTTGTGCCTAGATAATGTAGCACATTTGGAGGATATATTCAGTGGACCAACAGATACTGAAAATCAGCAATTAACACTGGAACCATTCATCAAAGTGAGAGAAATAAGTTTTAAGAGTATGGTTTGTCAAATAAAATATACTAAGGAGGAGGACTAAATTGTGGCTTTTGTACAAGACCCATATATAGGGCCATATGTAGTTGCTTTATGCCCCTTAATTCCTCTGCACATAATTAGGTGGGTCAAGACCTGGCCATAAAGCAGCAATAGTGCAAAGGCTTGTTGAAGGCCACTGTATTGTTTTAGGGAAAAGGACGGGAGTTAATGGTTGTTTTAATGTTAACTGTTTAAACAATGTATTTTGAAAGAACTCTGGGTGTCCTTTAAGTTTCATTCAGTTGTTACAATGTAAGCTAGGGTTAGAAAGACTTTGGTAGATGTTCACTTATATAACGTGACATGGAGAATCTTGGAGTTTTGAACTAAACCTCCCAATAGTTTACCAACTGTTGGTCTGTTTACCAACTATGGACTTTAACTATTCCCTCATCCAAACAAATCAAACACAGTGCAAAGGATTCTGGCTAGACAAGGCCCCTTCAGTCCCCCTTTCTAGGATCCACATTTTTGAGGGCTGTGGGAACTCCACAGGCATACAAGGTGTTGATGGTCACTGCTAAGAGGCAGAGCAGTGGTGAGAAGCCGCAGGTAGCTGGAGGCTGCTTCTCTAGAGCTACTCAGGAACTGAGGGAAGTGCTTGCCTCAGAAGATGCCTTCTCACCAATATTCACAGAAGGCTCCCTAGCTACTCTCACTCTCCTCTCCTTGAAGGTGTTGGCTGGTGCTCTCACCAGCTCCCTCCCTCTCTTTTACACCAGAGCCATGTCAGTCATGTTGCCAAGGAAAGCAGGACATATGGGAAGCTTGTTCCACTGCTGCCATGCTGCCGGATGAAGAAGCTGTCACAGTGTGCCAGGGCACTTCCTTGGTTCCCCGTGAATGAGGAGTTACTCAGGTCAGCTTTCCTCTGCCTTAGCTCAGGGCCATAGTAATGGCTGTATAGGAAAGGGAGCAGAGTTTGGCTCTCTACCCTGGCAGGGATTTCCCTACACCTCCCCCTTGGGGGTGTTTACCCCCACCCGAGTTTCCCCAACCCTTCCCCCCCCCCTCGGTTTTGTGAACTAGTTACATGCAGTGTTGTCAATTTAGTGATTGCTTGGAAATTTGAATTGAAATTGAAACATTAATACACACTTTAAACACACATAAAGTGTATCATAAAATATGTGTATCTGAAAAAGTATAATAGATTTGAAAAGTATGAACATAGACTAGCTTCCTTATACAGCTGTAGTTTTTTATGACAGTGTCAATGCATTCATTTTGGTGATGTTGGCCAATCTAATAATTTCATATTATGATTTATAAGCAAAGTCTAAATGAGCAATCCCTGACAGCTAGTGATGAGCTGTGGGGGAAAGGCTTTAGTTCCAGATTGTATTTACATTCATACCTAATCTATCTAGGTATCCAGCAAACACAGCTGTGTTGCCCAAGTGATAGATTTTGGCTGGGGTTGGGTTACAAAGCACTTGAATGCGGGGGGGGGGGGAAGGGGGGAGGTAAAGAAATGTTGTTATTCTTATTGTATGAGTAAAGGGCAGTAGAACTATACTTAGCTTCTGCTGATTTAGGGCATCAAGAGAGAGGGTGGGGACAGGGGTTTTGCTTGATGGTCTGCCTGAGTCACAAGTACTATTTGACCTCCATTGTCTAAAGACAGAGCTGATTAGGCTCCATAGATAGTCTTTTGTTTTGCTAAGTGAACACTACAGCTGAAATCACTGATAATCAGGTGTAAGTGCTTAGACCTGCTGTGGGACAGTGTTTCTGTGGAAGAGAGGGCCCAGTCTGCACTAGCAGCGAGGTTCCCCCACTGAGAGCTCAGCTGAAATCACTGAGAGCTGGGTGGAACCTCAACAGACAAACTCGCAGAGGTCACAGTGGCAGGTGGCAGCAGAAGGTTATGACGCAGGGCCATTGGCAACAGAGCGATGGAGTGAATGGTGGCACAATGAACAACAGTGGCCAGAGTGAACAGTGAGCAGATGGAGGAACGAACAAAGTACCTTCTTGCCCCTCACCTGGGAGGTGAATTCATGTGAAAGCACCTCTGAACTCTGAGTCTCCACTGACCAAGGACAACACTGGTGAGTGTTAATGAGGCTCTTAAGAATGCTGGAGACACAACACAGTTCATGCGAATAAACATGGCCGTGGCATCATACTTTCTGTTTAAGCAAGAGATACCACACACTACAAACTGGAGGCCAATGTTAAGTGCATTGCCACTTGTTCATCCTGAAGTTGAACACTGGTTCCGAACAAGACCAGCAAATGCTCACTATCTTTCTGCAAGAAACTCAACTGACTGGCTAGATGCATGTGGTGCAACAGTGAAAGACTCAACAGTTGAAAAAGTGAAGAACTCTCTCACATTCAAAAAATTTGCATACATGGCTGATGAATGCACCAATGCAAATGGGTATCAAGTATTAAGTCATTGTGTATGTTATCTTGATGTCAGTGGTAGGCCAGGGGATGCATTTCTAGATGTTCAAGTTATAGAAGAAAGATTGGCTGCATCTGTGACAACCCACATCTTAGAAGAGTTAAATGCTTGTCAATTGGACCCCAAACAGATGGCTGCTTGTGCATTTGATGGCGCTGCAAACTTCTCTGGAACACATGGTGGAGCACAAGCTTTGCTCAGAGAACAGTGTAAGCCTAATTTCTCCTATACACACTGCAGAGGTCATCTACTCCAACTAGCGCTAGTATGAGCTGCAGACTCTTCAAAATACATTTTAAAAAGCTATAAATTTAATGTCTTCATTATATTCTTTTTTCAGCAAGAGTCCAAAAAAAAACCCTGAATATCTTGAAAAATGTAGAAGATACACTGAGAATGAAGTTCAAATTAGTCCAACCTGGGAAAACCTCTGGCTTTCTTATGAGTGATCCTTGGCTGTTGTCTTAAAATTACTCCAGACATTATTTCTGGCTTTGGAAAGTATCTACCAAAATGGAATGGATCTAAGTAGTGAGGCTGGTGGATTACTTTTGCTACTACGTTCAGAGAAGACTATCGCCAATCTCACTCTTGTGAGTTTACTGTTGAAACCACTTGGGTCATTAAACAATACCATCCAGGCATCTGCTACAACAGTAGTAGATCTTTGTCCAGCAATAGAAGCTACGTTTGGATCAATCAGAGAGCTATCCATTGAAAAAGTACTGGAAGAAGCAAAGACTTCAGTCCAGAAGTTGACTAATGACTCCTTATATTGAATCCTTAAGTGAAGAGGACAAGAAGTGTTTGTTAAGACAACTGAAAAATTACACAGACTTGATTCTTAAAAATCAACAACATCAACTTCTAGATTCTACTCAACCTCTACATAGCTTTTACAGATCCCTGTCTTATAAAACACCGACAGTTGAGTGGAGTGAGGCACTACCAGCAATGCAGCTGCCAAGTGTTCAGGACAGAATAAACAATTTTAACACAGAGAGGAATATTATATGACGAATGGATGAAGATTTGACTTCAACTTCTTTTTTATCATGGCTAGTGGCTCAACCCGATCTTTATGCTGGGTTTCCTGGGCTGAAAGAAGTAGGAATTCATCTCTTGCTACTCCCAGTCACAACAGCTACAGTTGAGTGTTCTTTTTCATCATTGAATAGAATTTTGTGTTTTGAATTAAGTCACCTTCTGCCTGATCATGTGAATGAACTAATGGGCATATCAATTGAAGGAATGGAAGTATCAGACACATGAGAAGCCACCAAAGATGAATGCATTGCATTCAAGAAGTTCATTAATACAGTTGTGCAAAATTATAACAAGAAACCAAGAAGGATGTAAATGTAGTGCTTCATAGAAGGCTTGAGTAGCCAGCTTTAATTTGTGTGATGATTTTAAAATCTAATAAAATGGTCATGAAACATTTTTCAGTTTTTATTATGGTGCCCTACAGCACACCCTCACCCTCACGGTCTCACCCCTCATCGGCCCTGACTGCTCCCTCCCCCCCATTTCAATTCCTGGGGAAAACACCACACTCTGGGGTTACTGGACTAGATGAACCCCAGTCTACGTGGTTTTCCAGTTTTACTTTCTGCATATGTTAAATTTTTACTTTCTTGTTACAAATACTAACTCTCAAGGGAGAGACGCTGCTGATTGCTTTTCTGGTGAGTCAATCAGGGAGAATTCCCTTCCTTGCCACACCGCCCAGACCTTTGACCAGCAACCACTCCCAGACTGGGACTCATGACAATAGCATCCTCAGACCGGCATTAGCAACAGACATCTACCTACCAGGGTGGCCAGATGTCCCAATTTTATAGGGACAGTCCCGATTTTTGGGTCTTTTTCTTATATAGGCTCCTATTACCCCCACCCTCTCATGATTTTTCATACTTGCTGTCTGGTCACCCTACTACCTACTCTCTTCCCCAACTCTTAATTGAGACTCTCAGAAGACAGTGGCTGAGAGAGTAAGGGCTCGTCTACATGGTGAAGTTGGTGTACCTTAAGCTAGGGTGTGAATTTACAGTGCACTGGTTACTCTGTGCTAACTCACCATGTGGACACTCTTACTGCACACTAAAAATGCTTTTGGGAGGTTATTCTCCTTGTTTCCTTCAGGAGAGAAGACTCCTTCATGCCTGAGGTGTGAGCACAAGATGCATTAGTCTCTTACTGGATAAGTCAACTACTTATTTCTAATTCTCTCCTTCCCTATAACATGATACTATATAGCCCAAGATTTCAGTTAACACATCTTGAACCAGATGTTCATGAAAAACATATGCTTTTAAAGGACATAAAAACTGTTTACAAATCTGTTAACTTAAGGGCATGTCAGTTATGTCACAAATAAACTTTTCTGGTTAGAAAAAGAGTTAAGCTTGAAAGTGTACCTCAGTGCAGAGCAGCCCAGCCCAAATTACTTTTTGTTGTTGTTGCTGTTTAAAAAACAACAAAACAAACAACACCCCTCCGAAATCCGCAAACATTAGGAAGTCTGGTTTCTGGCCTGGTATTTTCCCTAGACTAGAGCCTCACAGGCATTACACAAGGTCAGCAGAAAGGAGCCTGTAGAGGATAAACAGAGCTCTGGTGGAGCCTTCTGTGCCCTGGAACTCCTTTTCTGCTGTGAGGAACTTTGAGAAAAATGCTAGGTCAGCAACTGGACACCAAGTGACGAGAAATACTGACCAGAACAGAGGCACTGCCTCCCTGCCTCAGAAGCATTTCAATTCTTGCCACCATCCAGTAGGATAGAAACTACTGAGTGGGTTTGGATAACTTCCTGCCAAAGCTCAGAGCATACTCCACTACTCCCCATTATGCAGCGACTCGGTATTTCTTAAAAGATCTCTACCTTATCACTGATTGGGGCACCTTCTCTCCTACCCTATCACTGGACTTCCTAACCAATGGCAATGGGTGCCAGTGACAGCAGCCCTGACAATATTTGCTCAGTTAGGACTGAGAGGTTTTTTGTCTAATTGAATATGGACTCAATAGTCCTAACGGATGCTTTTAGTGTGTGTTGGGGGCTAGTCTTTGTATGAGAGGATCCATTCAAAGAGGGGTTTTGAGGGGAAAGGTTATGGGGCTTTATATTAGTCTAGCGGCTACAGAGTGGTTTAACCAGCCATTTTTGCCATGTTCTATTTTCAGTTTATTACCATTTCTTAGCTTATATAAAGCTATTCTGGGTAGACTGCCACTTTTTGCATTTTTACTCTCTACTAATGTAAATTTTATCGGCTCCTTAGATTCTAAGCCCTCTTCCATTAGTGTATGTGTTTGGACTGCTCTGGGTTTCTCTGTAACATTTCCAGGGGTGGGAGCAGGGGAAGACAGAATGTATTGTATTTCCCAGGTGGATGCATTGTGCGTTCTTTAGTCTGGAATTGAATTTATTCTTGTTGAGAGCCCCAGCAAGGGTCCAATAGACCCATGTGTCCTGCTTGCAGTCTGAGGTCTCATCTGCACTCAGAAATAGCCTTTGATTCCACAATTGGTGTAGATTCACCAGTACTGCCACTTAAGTATATGCCAGGGAAAGCCAGAATTTCCGCCAAGTAAACCAACTGTGTTCACCAGTTGCTGAATTGCGGCCTTTCCCAGGTGTGGACAAAGCCTTTGAAGCTGGCCTAAAAGATAAGTGAGTTAGGATTGCCAGATGTCCGGTTTTCGACCAGAACACCTGGTCGAAAAGGGAACCTGGCGGCTCCAGTCAGCACCACCAACCAGGCCATTAAAAGTCCAGTCGGCGGTGCTGTGGGGCTGAGGCAGGCTAGTCCCTACCTGTCCTGGCTTCATGCTGAGCCCTGGAAGAGGCCAGCAGGTCTGGCTTCTAGGTGGGGGGGGGAGGGAAGGGGGGCAGGGGGCTCAGCATGCTACCCCTTCCCCAAGTACCAGGTCCGCACTTCCATTGGTGGGGAACTGTGGCCAGTGGGAGCTGCAGGGGCAGTGCCTGCAGACAAGAGCAGCGCACGGAGCCTCCTGCCCCCCCCCGCCCCCGTCTAGGAGCCGGACTTGCTGGCTGCTTCTGGGGCACAGCGCGGAGCCAGAACAGGCAGGGAGCCTGCCTTAGCCCCACAGCACCACTGACCAGGAGCCGCCCGAGGTAAACCCACACCCCAGCCCCTGCCCTAGCCCAGAGACTCCTCCTGCACCCCAAACCCCTCATCCCTGGCCCCACCCCCGCCAGAGCTCTCACCCCCTGCACTCCCACCCCCTGCCCCAGCCCTGAACCCCTCATCCACAGCCCCACCCCAGATCCCACAACTCCAGCCGGAGCCCTCACCACCTCCTACACCCAACCCCCGGCCTCAACTCGCTGCCCGCTCCCGCACCCCAAATCCCGCAGCCCCTCCCCACCTGGAGCCCCCTCCTTCACCCCAAATCCCTCATCCCCGGCCCCACCCCAGAGCCCACATCCCCAGCCCAGAGCCCATACTCCTGCCCACACCCCAACCCCCTGCCTCAACCCGCAGCCCCCTCCCACACTCCAAATCCCTCGGCTCGACCCCCTAGCCTGGCACCCCCTCCTGCACCCCAAACCCCTCATCCCCAGCCCCACCTCAGAGCCCACATCCCCAGCTGGATCCCTCACCCCCTCCCATACCCCAATCCCCTGCCCCAGCCTGGAGCCCCCACCTGCACTTTGAGCCTCTCGTTTCTGGCCCCACCCCAGAGACCCCACCGCCTCCCCCACTTCCAGCCCAGTGAAAGTGAGTGAGGGTGGGGGGAGCAAGCCATTGAGGGAGGGGGAATGTAGTGAATGGTGGGCAGGGCCTCGAGGAAGGGGCGGGGCTAGGGTGTTCAGTTTTGTGCGACTAGAAAGCTTGCAACCCTAAAATGAGTCAGTATGTCACACAAATGGATAAAGCAGAGGGACAGCATGTGTGCTCATGAACCAAAAAAAGAGCTAATAATTCTAATTTTAGACTCAATATTCTGGATAGTTCCCTTTAACACTAATACCTTTAATTTAGCCAACTTCCTATTAAAAGGCTCATAGAAGTCTTTGACTCTGACTTTAGCAATGCAGTTTATTTCTCCAGTGAAAGTCTCACCATTTACTCTCGATGCCATTTTGAAAAACTCCTAATAGCCCCAGCCTGGTCAAGGTCCATCCAGAAACTTTTCAGCTATTTAATCTTGCAATTTAATAATATTTACTAGTAACAGCCCTGATAACAGCACCCAGAGGGAAGTTAGACAAAGCTAGACAACATTCAGCATTTCCTTCAGAGCAGATAAGGCTGGAAACAGAAAACTTTTAAGAAGGTATGGCTTTCTATTTACTTTCTTACAAGTCTGCTCAATTGTGTGTGATAACACAAAATGTCTACAACTGCCAGGGCTAAATCACCAATGACATTGAGTTACCCTTTCATTCAAATACATGCAATAGTAAACAGTAACAGCACAACCAAAGCTGTAAAACAGCTGAGTTTTAGCAATAATAAAAAACAATAAATACATTTAATCCCATGAACCAACAGCCTCCAGACTGCCATCAGATTGGTACACAACTGCTACAGATCCTGATCCTGTCTGGCCTTCTGCAGCATATCAGATTCACTTCAAATTTGGTATCTAATAGGGTCTATGCCATATAGTTTTTTATTTTAGGAGGAATTGGTGCTTAGACTTACTCTAAAAAAAAAAAGATTATTTGATACACACACTCCTTTTCTGATAATGCAGTTGTGGGTAAAGCCACGCCATCCCAAACAGAATGGAACAGTAGATCATTCAGACATTATGCAGAATTTCACTTAAAAAAAAAAAGATGTAGTTATGGACGATATTTCACAGTTTGAAATCTACAACTCAGCTGGACCTTGGATTTTACTGTGAAACAAATTACAAGTGACAGAAAGTTACAATTTTGCCTTATGTGTCATTTACACCAACTGGCAGCTCGTTGCTACAGATGCTAGACAACCACTGCCAGCTTGAATGGGTTATTTTCTACCACAATTTATAACTTGCATGGAAAAAATGTAGCAGTGTGGAATTATTCAGTTAACACACGTCAGCCTGGATTTAACAATCTGTTAAATTAGGCCAAGCAACATTTCTTAATTGTTTTATTACATTTTTTAAAGAGTTTCATTTTCTAAAATGTCATAGACTCATGGACTTTCAGGCCAGAAGGGAACATCATGATCATCTAGTCTGACTGCATATTAAATCCATAAATAATTTCCCAAAATATCGATAACTATTAAAGTCCCTTGTTTACATAGAGCTTGTATAAAATACACAGCCCCATCAACCATTAGATTTTTGCTATCAGTGGGAGTTGAGAACTCATCACTTTACACATTTTAAGTGACATACACAGATCTCTGTGTTTTATTCTGCACTCATCTTTCTCCTATTACTGGTTTTTTTTAAAAATATATTACCAAATCATTCTGGAGACAATGAAGTACCCGGGTGTTTTGATCTCTTTCAGAAATGAGTTCCAGAATCATGAGCCAGCTACAAGAGATCTGTCTCCAATACTCACTAGCCTCACTCTTGTGCTCGGTAGTTTAATTATTGCAGAGGAATATGGCTATCACAGCAGGTCATGACTGCACAAGCCTGGTCTTTACTAAGACTCAGTCACAGATTTGTAAAGGTATTTGGTCATTGTTCTGCTAAGCTTTGCAAGACCTAAGTGATTTAGGGGCCTAAGTCTCATTTCCAAAAGTGACATAGGCACTTAGGATCCTCAGTGTCATTGCAAGTCTAAATACCTTTAAAAAACTAGGCCTTAATTCCTAAATGTTTCCATCATTGCTACCATGTAAAGGCCGATCTTTTTGGAAATAGCTGGAGAATGTTTAAAGTAATGTTTTCAGGAAGAGGTATTTTCTTCTTGCTTAAAGAAAGCAGTCAACCCTTCTGAAGTTTGCATCTTTTGTTTCCAGTGGGGATTGATAAGCACTAAGGGAGGGAAATGGAGCTCCCACTAGAAATACAAGGTCTGTCTGAAAGGATCCAAGGGCAGAGGTCCTTGGTTTCAGCCGGCTTTGAACCCAGGACTGTGGGGTCCCTAGGTCACTGAAACTCCATCACCCCCCACAAATGGAGACAGGTGAAGCAGCAACTCACTAATCTTGGAAGGTCAAGCCCCACAGAAAGCCCTATGAGGACATCCAAGGCCTGGGGCATCCTGATTTGCTCACATCCACTACTGAAGCCAGGAAGTGACCCAGATGAGTTGTCTGAGCAACTGTGCAGGCTTCCTGTTGCTGCTGGATCAGACGCCACTCTTTGCCTGTCTCCTATGATGTGTGTCAAACCCCATTCCTGAATCCTCCTCCACTCCTGCCCCTGCTTCTAGTTCCTCCTTTACTCCTGCTCCATGCCTGATCGTTGCCTCATTTCTGGTTCTTGCCCCTGAGCATTTCTCCTGACCCTTGGCTTCTACTACAGCTTTAATCCTTGCCTTGACTCCTTACTCTGATTCCATCTCTGATCAATGGTGACTGGTGGTGAGCCTACTTACAAGGGAAGTATTGGACTGGGCTTCATCCCTTTTAGAAGAGGCCAGCGCAGTTTTCACCACCTGGAACACTTTCATACAAGCATTCTCCTCTACATTTGATGACCCATACTGAGCTCATACCACTGAAATAGCACTGTGGAAGTTCTGGCAAGAGCAGGGACCTGCCACCCCATAAACCACTCACTTTCAGTGACTGGTGTCAGATGTGGAAAGAGATAAGACGGCCCAATTACACCAGATCTGGTGTGGCTTGAGTGAAGGGCCTAACCCATAGGACACCATCCCCCAGCTCCCTAGCAAGTATCAAGACTGCTTGGAAGTCTTTGAAGAGAAAAATGCAGACATTCTATCTCCACAATGAAATTATGATTGACCCATAGATCCACAACCATGTTCCCTATGGGTGGATATACCCTACGTCAGAACCATAACTGAAGGCCCTTTGGGCCTACACATCCAAGAAAACCTAGTGAAGGGCCTTATCTGGTTAGCCACTTCCCCGGTAGGGGCCCTGGTCCTTTTTGAAATAAAGAAGGATGGAACACTATGTCTCTGCCTAAATTATCGGGCTTTGAACCAGATAACAATCCAAAACTCACAGCCCCTGCCCTTTAATCTCAGAGCTACTGGAATGAATGTGATCCACCAAAAACTTTACTAAATTAGACCTCTGCTGGGTTTACAATCTGGTGAGGGTTTAAGTGGAGGACAAAAGGAAGATAGCATTCTGGACCCATTAGAGGCTCTCTGAGTAGGCGATCATGCCATATTTTCTGAGGATCCTTAACACCACAATAAACACATCTGGGTCATCCTGGAAATATTACAGAAAAGTGGACTATGTGTAAAACTCAAAAAATGCATGTGTGACCGGTCATCCACTGAGTGCTTGGGGTATATCATCTCCCTGCAGGGTATCATATGGACCATCAGAAGGCTGAAGCAAACAACAACTGGGAAGCATCCCAGCCCATCTGGGAGCTGCAGATCTTTCTGGGATTCACAAATTTTTGAGTTGGGGATTCGTTCTGAATTTCTTGGGGCAAAAGGCCTCCCTGACTTCCTTTCTCTGCAAGTCTGCTGAGTTCATTTACTCACCTGAGGCACAGTGAGCCTTTGATTAGCTCAAGTTTGCCTTCACAACAGCCCCCATTGTGATACATCCAGGTGCCACTCAGCCATGCATAGTGGAAGCAGATGCTTCAAGCATGGCTGTTGGTGCCGTCTTGTCCCAAAGGCTTGGGCCCCAGGTGGTAATGAACCTTTACACATACTGCTCTCACAAGCTCACATCTGCTGAAATTAACTATGAAATACTATACAGAGGACTGCTTGCCATGAAATCCTCTTTTGATGAGTGACAATTCTATCTGCAGGCAGCTTGATGCCCAGTACAGGTCTTCACCAACAATAAAAACTTTGAATATCTCTGGCTGGCTTGGGCACTGAACCAAAGACAGCTCACATGGGCACTATTCTTTTCCCAATTTAACTTCACCCTTTCATACCATCCAGGAATCAGAAATGGGAAAGCAGATGCCTGATCACATAAAGGGGAATATTACCAGGGAAATGAAGAGTCCAACTGGAACCACCCCATATCTCCTGAAGACCTGTAAATTCATTAACACCATGACCTCTCTGGACATGCCTGCAGACAGCCACCTCTGATGAGAAAACTCCCAGACAAGAGAATGGCCAAAGTGCAACAATCCATGTGGAACAGGGTGACATACGTCACAGTTACACATTCAATTACATTTATCCCACGACACCTTGCTCACAGGCCACTTTAGTCACCTCAAGTCTTTTTGCACTCTTGCTCATTTCTTCTGGTGTCCTGGTACATGTACTGAAGTCAGACTGTGTAGACTCCTGTACTATGTGTGTTTGTACTAAGATGCCTCATGTGAAACCACTTGATATCTTAAAACCTCTGGCGACTCTGGATCTCAATCACTTTGGACTTTATTTTGGAACTCCCAGGCTCCAAGGGCCACATTGTAGTCCCAGTGCTCACAGACCAACTAACTAAGACAGACAAAGGAGTATCTCACTAATCTTGGAAGGTCAGGCCGCACAGGAAGTCCTCTTGGAACACCCAAAGCCCAGAGTACCTGACTGGCTCGCACTCACATAAGCCAAGAAGTGATCTGGGTGGGTTCTCTGAGCAACCATACAGACTCCCAGTTGCTGCCATATTGGACCCTGTTCTTTGCCTGTCTCCTGTGATCTGTATCCAACACTGTTCCTGCCTCGCTCCTCCCCCAGCCCACCCATTCCTGCTTTACTCCTGATCCTTGTCTGGTCTTTGGTTCCTGCCCCTATGCCTTGCTCCTGACCATCGGCTCCAACGATCCTTGGCTAAACTCATGATTATGATTTCTGCTCTGACCATTAGGAACCAGAATGTAGGCAGTCTGGCCTAACACTGTCATGCTATTAAATTAGCACATTTTGGGTGCTATTGCAATATAAATTATGATAAGCGCTGTACACATATAGGAAAACTGTGTCTCTACCACAAAGAACTCAGTAATTAAGCTAATTGTTTAACAAAGTCTTTGTGTAATACTTGTACTAATATTCAGGCTTGGAGAAACAAAACAGAATGCATATTGGCAGAATGAATGTTTTGTTTTGCTGCTGCATTATGATTTATTATTTGTTGACTGCTAACAGTATTCTTAGTCACATATGAATAGATAAACAAGAGATTGTTTCCCCTGCTTTCAATGGAATTTAGCAGAATAGCAGTTGGCATGAAGGACCAGCAGTGAAGTAGTTAAAGTACTTGCAGTGCTGAAATATGAATATGCTCCGCAAAAGCATTTCCATCTTCAAAAATAAAAAGCCAACATAAATACACAAATAATGTTTACATAATGAGGAATGGATGGGAATAACTCTATTATCAACTGGTAATTCTTCCAAACAAAGAAAGCTTGTCTGTGATTCAATAATCCTTTTATGCACCAACCATACATAATTGATACTTCTCAATTATACACCTGCAGAAGCAGCATATGATTATCCCTTGTTTAGCCAGTTTTGAATCCAGCATGCCATCTTTCCATATTTTCCATGACTCCACACCTTATATATTGCTAATGCCTTTGATAGGGAACTACATATACTCTAATTATGGCATACAGTGCCTGTCTGCTCTACCCCCCACGCGCTTTGTCTAGCTAAGCAGCATGGTATCAGCTAAAATTCCATTACATTATTCAGGTATGACCTTCCTTTTCTGAAATCAGATTTACCCTCCCTTAATCTGTAATTTTCCATTTCCTCCCCTATGGGTCTTGTTCGGAGACTCTGATCTCTCTTTCTTTGAGCTACCACATTTACACCAGATTGAGCCCTTTCAGTTTCACAAAGGCAAAGGAGATAACTACATTATAAACAACAAAATTGGCAGCATAATTTAACCCCTTGTTTCACTCTAGACAATCAACATACCAACCTCAAAAAGTGACTTGAGCATGCTAGTGTGCTTTGCATCTGCAAGCTGCTTGGAATTTCTGAGCAGCTCTGTGGGTGCCACATGAAAATGTCTGCCTCCCCCTGAAGTGTAGTATACTGCTCAGTGGGAAACATGTATGGATACACAGTTTTGAGTAATAAATAATAACTATACAACAATATCAAGCATTTAGATAGCATTTTGTACAATAAATGGCTTCCAAGGAACCTCCAATGGCATAAAACATCTTCACCTCTGGCTCCTACTGACCTCTAGGTCCCTTGCCTGAATGGGACATGGGGGGGGGCGTTCCTTCATCTGTGAATACCCACAGACTGATGATAGCCCATGGTTAATTAACCTAGAATAATGTTTATCTGACCCATGTGCCAGGGACTTTGCTTTTGGAGCTCCATAGTCAAATCCTCCCATCAAATACACACACACTGAAGTCAATGGGAGTTGTGATCACACATGTGAGGGCATTTTGAGGGCATCTGTTTTGCACAAGGGTGTTGTCAGTGATTGTATTGTGGTCAACACTTCTGTTATATGTTGGTGCAGAACCAGCCCAGTGAGACTTGCATCCCCACTGACAGGTGATGTTTCCACTGAAGAACAGCAGTGCTGCCTCTCCATACTGACTGCTCAACAGAACAAGTCCTACTGCATTGCCTTCACTTATTTGTGACGTCCCAGACCACTGGAACATTGCAGATGGTAGGGATAATTTGTAAACTAAGGCTGGTTACTAGCTGACATCAGTGGTGCAACTTATGTTCCACCCAGAGCAGTAAAGCACATGATATTATGTAATTGATATTACTGGATGATTGCACTCTAGTCCATGACAAAACTCCTGTTATCTTCAAAAGGCCAAGATTTCACCCACTGTTTATATTTTTCCTTTTGGGGCACTGACACCTGTAAACCACTCACACTGTTACCTTCACGCTTAAGTATGTGTTCTCTTCTGAGAGCAATGGGGGGGGGATGCACAATAGATCTTGTACTTTTTCTCCCACACACCTTTCGTTCTGTCACACTTCTATATGTCAAAGGGGAAAAACCAGAACCTAAAAGTAATGTCATGTCCTGTAGTGGTGGTAGGCATAAATACCACTGTTCTCTGTGAGGCCTTTACAAACACTAACAGAAAGTGTGTGGAGGGGTGGAGAGGGCTGCATTCAAGGTGAGCCAACTACTTCCCTTCCTCCCCCTACGATGCTTTAGCCATTTCATGAGCCTCTCTTCAGTTGTCAGGATCAGCACCCTCCGTGCAAATAAACTCGCCAGGGATCAGGTCCCAGAACAGGGTTCCCAAGTCTGTGCTCCAAAAGGATTTGAGGTCCTTATTGGTGGCATTGCAGAGCAAAGCTTCTCTCTGCTGCTGATAGAGAAAAGGAAATGAGAAACTGGAAAAAATGGATGAAAGAGTCAGGGCCTATCATTGTTTTATTTCTCCTACTAGTTCAGACAAGGTATTCCGTGGAGCTGAGACAGTCATCGGAAAAAAGTGATGATTTGGTGACTCTGATAACTCAAGAAGCCAAGCCACTACTTATCTCTTCTGCACAGCCTTGAGTCAGTGAGACAGAATCAATTCCTTGGTGAAGCAGTTTCTTCTGAGTAAATCTTCACTCCATATTTGGCAATGGATTTTAACAAATAAACAAAAAGCACTCAGCTAAGCAAGCTGCTAAAATGTGCTTCACTGTAAGGGGCTTACTCATTTCCTTTGAGCTCTCTGCCATATATTGTTTACAGAACAGATACCTCTCAAGCATTAGGGTAAGGCTAAAAAAATGTGAGCTTTGATTTTTAAAATTCTTTCTTCCACACACATGGCTGGTTAATAAATAAAGCAGTGGAATTCAGAACCAGACAATCCTGAAAAATGTTAAATGTACCATGTGCTGAGAGTCACAGAAATAAACTTTTTAAACATTTGGGAAAAGTCTTAGAACATCTTACACTTACTCTCTCACACACAAATCCTTAACAGATGCCAACATCTTCTATGGTACAGTGTTTAAATTATGTTCTGCTTTCATCTGGAGATTTATAAACAGTGCTTCCATCATCAACAGAAATGAAGGGGCTTGTTCCTTTTAAAGGAACTAAGCTGTACTGTGTGCAACAGCTTCCTGAGACTTAAAGAGACAAGGATCTATTTTTAGATCCATTTACAGTTCTCTCTCTCTAATCTCTCCTTGTTTGATCTCTCTATGCATTCATTTTTAACACTAGCAGTAGGAAAAAAATTAATCAGGTTTTTAAAAATAACCCTAGTCTATTGGCCACAATGAGTTGGACAGAATGAGAAGATATGGGGAGAGGGGAAAATACATTTGTAGCAGAGATAAAACAAGCTAAAGAGTTTACTAAAAGGAAGGATATGGAAAAAGTTTACAATAGTACGTACAGATGCAGAAATTTTGCCCTTGCCACAGCATTTAAAGGCTTATTAATGACTGTTGGCTTAGTGCCAGAGCTGCAACATCGGTAACAGACAGGAATAAGTCTGAGTCTCTTTCTCCCAGTAGCTAGTGCAGTACAGTTGTGTTACAGGGGCTGAGGGCTGTGATGGTACAAGGTGCCTGAGGGATATTTGTTACAAGTCCCTCCTGCAGGAGGATTCCTGCTGTCTGCCTCAAAGGAGAGCTCTCACCTGCATTGTGCAAGGCAAGCTACAGAGAGCACGAGAATAAAATAGTGTTTCCTAGATCACAGCAGGGGTACTCAAGGAAAGACACAGGCCAAAGCAAACACAGACACTGGAACTGGAATTTTCAGAAGGGCTCAGCACCCTCAACTGTGATCAGTTTTTCAAAAGAACTCTTCTCCCACAGACACCTAAATAAAGCCTCATTTGTGAAACCTGTACCAATAACCAATGTGCTGAGCTCTTTTAAAAATCTGGCCCTGAGAGTGGGTGCTGAGCACCTGAAAATCCATCCCTGGGACAGTATTTACATGGCCCATGCTTCCCAGACCTCATTCACTCACTGTCACACTTAGGATCATTATCCAGAAGAATTATATTGATACTTAGCATGTTTAGAAAAAGGTCACCACTAGTTAACCCTATACCTCTGCCATATTATTGGATAAAGATTCTCAGAATGTAAAAATACAAAGGCTATGAATGTGCTGCTCATTAACTTTAGTATCAGAGGTGTAGCCATGTTAGTCTGGATCTGTAAAAGCAGCAAAGAGTCCTGTGGCACCTTATAAACTAACAGACGTATTGGAGCATGAACTTTCGTGGATGAATACCCACTTCATCGGATGCATTAACTTTAAACACTCGTATTAGGCTGAACTATTCCATCTGAGTTTTCTTGAGGAGGAAAAGCACTTGATAGCTGATCAAATTGAGGAATGAACTCCAAATATGTCTAACTTGTGGATTTCCTTTGTGTTCAGAGGTTTTTTTGCTAGGCAGCTTGGTTTGCAATTATTTCATCTGGTTTTGTTCATGCTTAGGGCCAGGTCCTGACTGTGCAAAAGAGCCATAAAGCCGACATATTCAGGAATCGGAAGATTCCCCCTGAGGGAGAGAATCCATGCTTTGTATACAGCCAGCATAGTGGATCCACATTAACCTCTCTCAGCCCTCTCCCCCACAGCACAGACGGGGAAGGTATCAGGGCAGAGTACTGTTGTGTGCTAGCAACCCAGTGGCCATGGTAAAAAGTCCCTGGAACTGTTGCAAGCCAACAGTAGTTAACACAGCCTCATGGATGCTTGTGCCAGAGACCTAACTGGCCTCAGAAGCCTTAGGGAAATGGGAGATTGTAAAGGTGGGCTGGACTCAAGTATTAGGCCTTGGTGTCCATGTCCAGGTTTAAAACTGAATATTGAAACTGAATACATTTCACAGTCCCCAAACGAAAACTTCTTGGCTATATAGGAGCATAGGATTTTCTATAGCTAGTTACCCCATTGGTTCATAATATCTGCTTCCCTCCCCATAGAGGACAAGAACTGATGCATCAGACAGATGTGAAGCCTTCATGTACAATCCACATAATTCTAGATTCTGGTCTCTATTGCACTAATCTGACTTCAACAGTGTTACTCTGGTTTACATCAACATAAATTAAAGCAGAAATTGGCCTTAGTGAATTGTGCAAAAATATATGTTCCTTCCTGACCCCTACAATCAACTTATTCCCCGACGCCTTGAGATTTAATTACTGTTGCTGTTTATAGCTAAGTATATTTATAACTGACTATAAAATTACCAATCCCTTTAAAAAAAAAGTCCATCCATAGTATTTAAACTGAGGCTCTCCTGTGGTTCCACTGGTTGATTAGAGGCTGCGAGAAGATTTCCTTTTATTTGTTCTAAATTTACTGAGCATTAATTTTATATGCTGATTTTTGTATGATAATTTGAGACGTGAAAGAAGGTGATATGGAATATGTTTCCAGAATTACAGTATCCATTCTTTGTCTGCACATTGGCATTTTCCTAACCAGAAAACATTGTGTGAATCTATAGAAGCCAAAGGGTTAAACTGTAAACCCTATATAGCTGACACTGTTTCCTGTTTCTTCTTCACTGTAGATTTTCTAATTAGATTTTTTTCCTGAGACATCAAAGCAGAAGAACCTACTATTCAGCAAAAAGAAAAAGGAAATTAGTTATTTAGTGAAAAAGATGTAGCTATACCAAAGGAAAATATTTTGTATGCTTTTTATAGCAATGAAAACCAGCTAAAAAGAGCAATTTCCCTAAAACCTATTTTTTATTGTAAGCAAATTTTGTGAGATCTTCCACAGTCTGTAGTCATTCTGTTCATTTGGGGCCATATTGATAAAACCAACAAAAGGACAAAATTGATAGAAGCATCTTTTGGCTGTTTAAAATATTTTATTTTATTGATGGAGAGAGGAGGAGAGAAGTCAGAAGGAAACACCTACATATAAACACACATACTAAAAAAAAACACTAGTGGAGCCAAACCCTTGGTCCAGTCCCCCTTCCCTAGAGCTAATCTTACATTTCTGGATGGGCCTGTGAAAATATTTTTGACCACTCCAAGTTGAAAAATAACTAAATCTAGACACCATGATCTCACCACTACATACAAGGCTGGCCTATGGTGGGAGACATTTAGCAAGTTTATTCGATAGTTAACACCTCAAATTAACTGATTTTTTTTTAAAAAGTCTGTGTATGGAAGGATCTAAATCTATTTTGAAACCTTTTGTTTACTGAAACCCTAATTTTCAGAAAGAAAAGATGGGTTTGGGTAAATTAAAAAAGTTACTAACTATTTGAAAAACAACTGAGATACAAATTTGGTTAAATGTGTTAGAATATTGTGGGAAATGGACACTTTTGATCAAGTCTACTTCTTTTATATAGAGTTTTGGGGAAAGGTGCATTTTTTAATGAAATAACTTTGCGCCTGAAATTTTGACCAGCTCTAATTAGAAACCACATTCTACTTTCTCTCAATCCTGGACTTAGCCCAGCAGCCCATGGTGCATCTCACGCTGCAGAGATGCCTTACTCGAGGTCAGGCTACCCTGTAGCAGAACAAGCACAGATGCAGGCAGCTGTGCTGGGAGGGAATTTGTAGCAGCAGGTCCCTCTCTAATACATACTATATTCAGTAACACTGTGAACAAGATAAAACAAACTTTTGATATTCTGAAGGGGAAAAAGAACAACATATGCACTTTACTTTCTCCAAGCCCGTATTAGCCAAAATGATCTAGCTATAAATATAGACCACATGGTTTCAAATTCCTCTTTTTTATCTTTCAGACAATAAGAAATCCTTTTTCAATTGGACCATCTACTCCTCCTTGCATACGAGGCTTCAATATTCAAGCCTTCAGCTGACTTCAATTTTTTCCTGGATATTTATTTTGGCAATTACCAGTGCTCTTAAACTGCGTTGCATGAGGCACAATTGCTCACAATTTCTGAGCCAGACCAAGGCATGGCACAGTCGAAAAGCCTCTGGGATAAATTCTTGCCTTGGATACATGCACATAACACCCATTGATTTGAAATGGGATTGTACATGCCTATCTGTGAAGGGGTTCACTCACTGCAGAGTGTCCCTTCTGGCCAGGTGGGCACAGTAGCCTTCAGTCTCGTCACCGCCTGCCAATGGTCACTCTCTTCCTGTGCTGGTCCCTCTTCCCATAACTTGGCCCTCCATCTAGAGTCACGATTTAGTTCTCCCCTACCGGGGTAACGGAAAGCCCAACATAAAGCAGTCCAGTGTCCTCACAAGAGGGTCTTTGACCCCTCCTCTGAGCCTCTGGTCTTCATTGACTTGCCTCAAGGGTTCTAGGGTCCTTGTTCCCTTCTCCAGATTCAGGCCACATTACCAGTGGCAGGTAGGGTAACCCAATACTTTTCACTACACCAGGTTCCAGCCCATGGACCCTATAAATAGCAGCCCAGGCCAGAAGCAGCAGACGCTCCCTAAAGTGGGAGGCCACAGGCACCCAAACAATGGGCCAGGCCCCCCCACAGTGCCCCTTCCCCGAGTCTCGCTCCCGTCTCTTCCCATTGAGGCCCCGCTCGCTCCTCTCCACTTGCTCCCTTCCTTCCCCATCGCTCACCCTTATGGCCGGTAAAAAGCTATGCCCTCCCACTTTTGAAAGTGATAGCGCTGTGACCCTCAGGTCCCCCCCGTTCTGGAGCCCATGGCCCAGCCCTGTGCAAATCCACTCCTTGCTGCTGTTTGCCTGGGCACCTTCCTATCCAGCATTGCCCTTTAAGCCTCTCATGTTCTCTTTACTCTATTCCTCCACAGAACATCTCCCAGGGCTTGCCCTCTCCCTGGCAGTCCAAATCCTGCTCTTGTTTCAGGGCACACCACCAGGACCTGCCACCCAGTGGCTGCTTTATGCCTCCCACCAGGCCGCTTGCCATCCTTCTCTAGTCAGGCTAGAATCCCAGGCCTTATTCTCCCCCTGAACGTCCTCCTTACCAGGGCCAGCTCCAGGCACCAGTGCAGGAAGCAGGTGCTTGGGGCAGCATGTCCAGGTCTTCGGTGGCAGGTCCCTCAGTCCCTCTCGGGGAAGGACCGGCCGCTGAATTGCGGCTGAAGAATGAAGCGGCGCGGTAGAACTGCCGCTGAAGTGCCACTGATTATGGCTTTATCTTTTTTTTTTTTCCCTTTGCCTCTTGGTGTGGCAAAAAAGCTGGAGATGGCCCTGCTCCTTACCACCTCTCTAATCCCAGAATGTGACCGCAGTCCACAGACTCTCTCTGAAGCCCTCTTCTGCTACAAACTTCCTCTCCTTACACTCACCAGCTTAGTCCTGCCAGCTGTGCTTTATGATCAGTTAAACCTGGCTCTCTCTTGGTGTGCAGCCAGATAACATAACTGGCTTCTCAGGCTCACATTAAACCATTTAGGATCTATGTGGGGCACAGAACCCCACCAAACTGTCTCAGGGCTAAAACTGGTTCTTTAATCAGTGAACCTCATTGGGCTGAGGTTTCCTTAGTTTATATTCTACCTCCTTGTTATTGATAATTAATATCTTAGCTCCAGCCTTAAGGAATGTCAGGTACTTTTCTCCTCAGGTAATTTCCACATAACTCCAACAAACAGATGGTATAAGCAGTTTGGCTTGATTATTATCTGAGTATGATAGCACTTGGTAACTGAGTTTAAAAATGGCCAATTGATTCCCCCCCTTTACCTTATCACTTGTTTTTGCCCTCCACCCTTTGCTATCTTAGCTTCTAGCCCACTTCCTCACCACCAACCTCTCCCTCCTTCCTCCCTACCTCTAAAATTCTCTCAGACTTTACCCTGCCTCTATTACTACTGTGTGACTAAGTACTATTCAATATGAGTAACAGCGGCAGAAAACCAGGCCCTTAGGACCAGATTTTATTTTATTTTGTTTTTTTACAGATTTTTATGCATTGCCTTACTCATCTATGCAATACCTAACTGATTTAGGAGCCTAAATGGCTAAATGCCTTTTGTAAATGAAACTTAGGTTCCTAAATCAGTTAGTTATTGCAACTCTGAGTGCAGCAACATCTAAAATACCTTTACAAATCTGGGTCTTAGGTCCAGATCCACAGGCCATTAAAGTCAATGAAAAGAATCCCATAGGCTTCAATAGGCTCTGAAGTAGAGTGCACACACATTGTGAGACACTTCTGCTCAGGAGTACATTACGGGGAAAGATATTAAGGAGAATATCTTTGGGTGGTAGGTCTGATACAAGGTGGTGCTCCATAAAGCAAGTATTTCACTTCATCCACTCCATAGCAACTACTGATAGCACCACTATTTCTGATCAGAAGTGGATAACATTTAAATTGGCATCAGAAAATAGAAAGAAAGAAAGGATTAGAACCATCCTGCTGGCTAGGAATGGCAGCTTGATAATCTATTCACCAGCCTTAATATAGGCCTGAAGAAATAATCAAGAACTATGAAACAGAATCTGCAAATAAACTGCAGTAATTAGTCAGCAGTTAACTGAAGCTCCCTTTTGAGCTGCTTTTTCTCTGTGTTGCAACAGGAAATAAGGGCTATTTTTTTAAGCCAGCTTTATAAAGGTTTATAAAGGTGAATAAGCCATTTGAAATGCATATAGTAAAGACAAGAATATGAGTATACCAAAGAGGAAATGGACCAATGTCAAGAGCAGATTTAAGTGATTTAATTGGTGGTTTTACTGATATTAGAGCCAGCTAAGCCCAGAGAACAAGCAGTTTCATAAAACACTACTGAGGATCTCAGGAGGTAAAGCCTAAGAGATTGTTAATAATACATAAAATATTACAGTCCATTACACCATGTTTAGAAAGGACAGACTGTTCTTGGCAATTAACAAGTTAACATGATCCCCACAAATGAGTATGGAGAGGAGTTATGAGAGTTAAGTCAAAAACAACTTCCAAGTTTGGGAATTAAATGATGTTCAGATTTGACATTAGGGTTGCCAACTTTGTAATATTTAAAAACTGGATACTCCAGCAGGAGTGCTGGAACCTCCCACGCTCTGCCCTACTCCTTCACCCTGAGACCCTGCCCCTGTGGCCTCACCTTTTCCCCCAAGGCCCCATGCCCTGTTTGCTCACTCTTTCCCTCACCGCCCAGTTGCTTGCTGCTTTTCACTCTTCCCCCACCCCTGCCTGGGTCAGGAGGGACTCACCTGTGGAGCCAGGGCTGGGAGCTCCAGCTGCCCAACGTAGGTAGAAGGTGGCCCCAGCTGAGTAGGTGCTGGTGACCCAACACCTCCCCGCGCCCCTGCCTGCAGTAACTGGACTTTGGGTGTCTGGTCAGTAGTACTGTCTGTATACAGTCAGGTTCCCTTTTTGACCAGACTGGTAGAAAACCAGACACCTGGCAACTCTATTTGATATGGGGGTAGATGTGAGCAAACAGTGGAAAGTGTAACCCACACACCTCCTGAGTGTGGTGTTCTGTCCCATCTAGTGGCACTGAGACCACTTAGAGAGAGAGATAAATGAGTCTGTTCTACAACCTTAGCTAAGAGCCAGTTGGCTTTTAGCTCTTGCAGTAGAGGCTCATTCACTAAGCCCCAGAGGCCCCCAGTTCAATCCCGCCCACCAACAGACAATGACCGGGGTCTGTCAGCATTACACAAGCACTTGTGTAACAAATCCACCAGTCATTCAGAATAAGTGCAGTAGTGAGAGTAAACAATTTCTCTTTTTTACACTGTGAACTAAGCAATTCAAGGACTCAGTGCTGGAACAGATATTTAGATGCTTTCATGAATGTTCCAAGTCCTTTTGCAAACCTCATACTTATTTTAATCGTTATTGCTGTGTATCAGCAAGAAATTTTCAACAAATGAATTACCAGCAATTTCTCTACTGTGGCCTGTTACTCTAAAAGGTAATAAGAATGCACAACCCTTATAGAAAAGCCATATAGAATTTAATAGAGAATGACCACCTTTCTAAAGAAGTTTTAAAATCACCTATAGCAGAGCTATAACTCTCTATCAAATCCCATAGGATGCTTGAAACATTTTATGGAAAAAATATTACTCTTAAATTTTATATGTTTTCAGATTGATTTCTATATAATGTCACTTAACTTCTACAAAACCCTATTACAGGAGTGGGAAAGGTTCTGTGGACTGCAATATGCAGGAGGTCAGACTAGATGATCATGATGGTCCCTTCTGGCCTTAAAGTCTATAAATTAAATTCTGTGGGACTTTCCCATAAATCTTCACAATAATAAAAAATGATGCTTGTCCAAAACCTTAACTACAGCAGGAAGAAACTGCATCACCATATCATGACTTATGAAAGAAAGCTGTAATATTGAGAAGTCACTAAAGAAATATGACAGTTGGGGAAAAAACCCACAAAGCAGCTTGAATGAGACAAGCACAAGATAGATCTAAAGACCTAAAGGCTTGTGTTAATACTCTGTTCACAAAACAAAGACAAATAGCAATAGCTCCAATTAAAGTCAAGACTGAAGTTCACCCAGATTAGAAAAGCTTCTATATACTGGGTGAAAGAAGTCTGTACTCCCAATCATTGGTTCTAACTTCAGGCCAGGATCCGGCAGCTGATAAAATGACCCATTTTTTCACGTACAGATTTATATCTGAACAGATTACCCAGCAGCCATTGTTTTGGAGTTATTCCTTGGAAGAAGAAAAATCTCTGGTCATTTTAAAGCTTTAAAAAAAGTTATTTTCACTTGCCAAGAACAGACCTGTATTAACAGGAGCGTTGTAAGTTAGACACATACGCAACTCAGCACTGGTGAAGCCCCAGCTGGAGTACTATGTCCAGTTCTGGGCACAACAATTTAGGTAGGATGTGGACAAATTGAAAGAGTCCACTGGAGAGCAACAAAAATGATAAAAGGTTTAGAAAACCTGATCTATGAGGAAAGGTTGTTAAAAAAAATCATCAACAACAACAAAAACTGGGCATGTTTAGTCTTGAGAAAAGAAGACTCAGGAGTGACCTGAAAACAGTCTTCAAATATGTTAAGGGCTGTTATAAAGATGATGGTGATCAATCCTTCTCCTTGTCCACTGAAGGTAGACAAGAAGTAATGCGCTTAATCTGCAGCAATGGAGATGTAGGCTAGATATTAGGAAAAATTTTACTATAAGGGCAGTTAAGATCTGGAAGAGGCTTTCAATGGAGGTCATGGAGTCCGCATCATGGGAAGCTTTTAAAAACAAGTCGGACAAACACCTGTCAGGAATAGTCTAGGTTTACTTGGTCCTGCCACAGTTCATGGGGCTGGACCTGATGACTTCCTGAGGTCCCTTCCAGCCCTACATTTCTATGATTATCTATCTGAAAATAGCCAATGGCAAAGAGAACTGTGACCTTTATTCCAGTAGAATCTCTGTCTCCTAGAACTTAGTGTATTCAGGATAGAATCAACACTGGAATACACTAGCTGACCATGATTTCAGCAAGAAGTTTGTGAAGAACTTTATGAGAAGTTGGGCCTTTTGGGGCAGGGAGGTGGGGAAATCAATGGCACTGCTGGTCTATTTAGCACAAGTTTTTTTGGCAACATACACAGAGGGATATTGATACTCTGACACACAGCAGCATTCCTCATACCTTCAAAGCAGAGCACCCTGCAGGCACACTTGACTACTCTGTACAAAAACAGAAGTACTGAAAATGTTGTGTGGCATTTTAGCTGCACAAGATTCTGGGAGGGATTTGCACAGACTAGAGCAGAAAAAGAAAGCTAGCCCCTAAAGGAGCTGGGTCCTGGTTACCTAGAGATCATCTCTCTGCTTAATGTGTGCCAAGATCATTTGAGATTAGAGCAGTGTTATTTTAAATTAGTTTAATCCAAAGGGGTCTGCACTTTGTAGACATGAGATGAAATCCTGGTCCCACTAAAGTCAATCTGTGGACTTTCAGGTCAGTCTCTTCCTAAGGAGCACAGGCAAATCAAACCTCGGCCTGCTGCGTGACAGAAGAGAGCACTATCAGGCCATTCCTCTAATGTAGGTTTTAATCTTCCATCCATTTTCTACTCTTTGAGACCAGCTGAACACACAAACTGAAACAGTGCAAGTTTCCTGGGTAGAAGGACTAAGAGCATTTCATTGTCTGAAGCCAACAGTACTTTTAATTTAGAAAATTTCATAATATTCAGCATAATCTACAGCAATTATATTGCTATGTAATGTGCTTTTACAATGCCATTTAGTTCTAAGAAATCAACTATATGGGTGACAGTATAATTTTAGCTGTGTTTATTTTAGTTTGACAGTTTAGGGCAGGGCTGAGTTGGACTCTAGCCATAATGAAAGTTTACTGAATTTGTCAAGCCTACTTTTTATTTACAAAAATCTCTAAGTGAAATAAGAGTCAGTCCCTCCCTGGTTGCCTGTGATAAAAGCAGGAAGCATGAATAAAGTATTATGCAGGCATTTTGAGTTTTTATATATTAAGATGGATAAGTAGATTCTACAGGAAAAAAAGAATTGAGAAAGTTACACCTCAATTTTTACAGTCTGTAAAACGAGAGTGTCTTTAAAACAAACAAGCAACTATTGGTTGTAACCATTAAAGGGGACCTGCAAATTCTGTTTAAATAAGTTGAGTTTGTGCTTTTTATTTTGTTTCTTTTTGAAGTACATGGAAAGCAAGAATGTTTTTATTTAAAAAAGTGGTATCTTGCCCTACATATTTTTACTTTAGGAATATCAAGATTGTCAAGTCTGATCATCCTTGTCTTTTCTCAAGTAGGATTTCTTGGAAGCTTCAGAACAATTTACTGTGAGCTTTCACACACTTTAATTGAACAGGTGAAATGTTGAAACATTAACAAAGACATCCTTTTAAGCTAGTGTTCATTAGACTTGTGAGTTAAATAGGTGTTATAAAATGCACACAAAACCAACTTTGGGAGGTTTGTGTGTTTGTAACAATGACTAAGAATCTCTGTCTCTGGACAGCTTTCAGTCTCGTCTCTCGTAGTATCAATCTCAACAGTACTACAGTCGCCAGGCAGTTTTATACTGGCATTTTTTTACATCTCCCACTGTTGCATTGGCACTGGTGCATCCCCACTCAACGTAGCAATAGTGGGACTGTTAGTGTAGACCAGTTGCTGGTGCTTTTCACCATCATCTAGTTTAGCCCAACTCTGCCCTTTAGCTCCAGAGGGACTGAGTGTAGAATATCTGCCACAAGTGGATTAAAGAAGAACTTTGAAGGTAACAAAATTCACAGCCTTTCTGAATGGAAAGTGATGCTGGGAGAATGTTTGGAGGGGAGGATAGAGGGTCAGAGGAAATAGCATGAGTAATTGGTAAAAATGAGAAACAACTAGATGAATCCAAGAGATGTATGGAAGCCATTAACTCCCATCTTGTCTTTCGCCGGCAATTTTGCTGGTTTTCCCTGAGCTATTATAACCATTTAGCTGTTAGAAATTAACTGTGAGAAGACATGCTATTTACACTTTTTGAAAAGTTTGGATGAGACAAGGCTCTGACCCGTAGTTCCTGTAGACTCTCAAAGCGATATTCTGCAAGGCTATTAACTCACCCACAGTTTGTGGGTGACAAAAACCTCCTCCCAAGTACTTTAAAATGCTTTGGAGGATGAGTGGGAATTTTTAGCTGGCCTGAAGCCACTTGTGTGAACAAAGATAGGAACTGGGGATGACTAACCTAGATGACCCCGGATTCCCGCAAAACCCTCAACGAGCATCTCTCCCGATTTTCTGCCAGCTGGTCCCAGTACTATCGACTCCCTCATATGGCATCAGTCCTGTCCACAAGAGAGTAGGAAACAATATATTGAACCAACACATAGCACTTCCCTTCCCACTGATAACACTGTGTACACATTTAGCATTGTTCTCCCTTCCTACTGCTGTGACTGGCAAGAGGAGAAATTGATCTGAGGGGTTATGTCAGTAGAAGGGAGAAATGGAGAGGCAACCTCCCCCACCCAAACCTACACCCATGGGAAACCATATTTCACCCTTCCCTTCCTTCTGAAGGTTTGCACATGGACTTCAGTTGGGTTGCTTGGAGACTGGGATATACAGGGCCACATTTTGCTTCGGATCAAAGGGGTAATCAAATCAAGTATACTATGTACATGACAATTTTATGACTGATATGGCATGTCATCAATTTGTGTGCCAGAGAAATCTTCTCTCAACAATTGTTTTTACCGTGGCCACAGTCTCACAGCACTGTATTATGAATTGAATTAGAAGAGTGGTTTATAAGGGTGTGGGGAAGGAATGGATTTCAGTCTTATAGCTGCATTCAAACTATCGTCATTAATGTCATCCTTAGCTGGAATGTGTGTGTGTCTGAAGTGTAAATGAGCCCTACGAGAATGAATTGACTCTGCAGAAAGAGGAATTTCCTATGGAAATATAAAGCAGGCTTCTTTAATAATCTCATGGCAACAGCTGTTTTACACTGTGACATGAAACCTCTATTCTAGTACTAGAAAGGACAGAGCCAAGAGCTCCCTTTATCTATTTTAATTACTTCACATCAAAACAGAGGTGGATTAGCGCTGACAGTGCTTATTAAAATGTACAGGCTGCACTGCCCGTTGGCGCCTCCACGTCTCAAACTTTAATTCCTCCCATCCAACAAACCGAAGAAAGTTGTGGTTTTCCAGACTCTTCAGGGTTAACAGTTTTCCTAGCCAGCATTCAGAAAGAGGCAGGGTAGGTCATTTCTCAGTTGACTTCTTTTGCCTGTTTCACACTGATCCATCCTCCTCCTTGACTTATAACTTTTGCTGCCTGTCTTTTTCAAATACCCTGCCCCCACCCCCCCGCCTGTGCTAACCCCATCTATGTTTCCCAACTCCTCCGTTATGACCGTCTAATAATTTTGTTCAGCTCCTGTCACTCATCTACCTACACCATGTTCTACCTGCTACATCAGCCATAATATCACAGCTCCTCAGGACAGACCCAGGCTTGTGTTCTTTATTGCCCCGTGTCTGTCTCAGAAGCTGAAGCCAGAATCTCTCAGCTCCTGTGCTATTTACCTTAGGCCATCTGTTTGTCGGACCCAGAAGCCTCCCACCAATGTGTTTCTCAGCATCTTCATGACCCTTGGCCTGCATTTCTCAGTTCTCCTGTTGTGTCTCTGGACTTCCTCAGCATCTTCTTTCTGACTCCTCCAACCACAATTTTCAGAGTCTTTAATCCTCCATTCTGGATATTGTAATATTCATCATCATCTAACCCCTTAATACACAGTCACTTGATGATTTTCTTAAGAGAAACTAATGCATGTATTACAGCTGAGGTTTTAGACACAGTTGCCAACTTTTATGTGGTAAATAAGCACCCCAACTTTCACAATAAGCCAAAAATCAAGCTAATCCCATTTCAAAACAAGGCCAAAACAAGCCAATCCCTAAGAACCCCCACACTCTATGTGACTAGATCCCCCCGGTGTGCAGTCTGGGACTGTGGTGGGCCCGCAGTGCACCCCCAACTCTCTCCCCTGCTTGCTCCCCCTTATCCCTGCTTGACCCCCCTTAGCTCTGAGCTGATCAAACAAAGAAGCAACAAGCTTCCATCCAAACAAGAAACAAGCTACAAGCCAAAAAACTAGCCATCAAGCCACTCACAAGCCAATTAAGCCAAAAACAACCCCAATTTCTGCATTTTTTTGTTCGTGGGTTTGGCATGTCTGGTCTTAGAAGTGTTCACTGTGCTAATCAGGATTAGGGTATAAGAAAGAGGGATCTTTATTAGGTAGGCTACCCATTCTCTTTAAACCCTGAAAATAAAGTCAGCAATGATAGTGCAGGCATGAGGAGTTCTTCAGGTAAAGGGAAATATTTAAGACAAGTTGTATATGGTCTTATCAGAGTTAATATGTGGGCCTTCATCTTGCATATTCTTGCCTAGTATGTGGCAGGGAGCATAGAGTTGTACCCATTAGGCATGGTAGAGCACAAGGAGTGCAGTATTCTGCCCTGGGTGGAAGTAAGTATCCAGATTTTTGCATACCAACTTCCTTACTCTTAAGAGGTCAGGTGAAAAAGGGTGGAGAATGGACACACTATGGGTGTGTTTGAAGCAATATAGATATGAGCATGATTTTCCACATGTAAATAAGGTAAACAGGTACACGCTGCCTTATTTGGCTCAAGTAGGTTGGTGGCCACACAGCAGGGTCTTTTATTGCTGGATCAGATTCCCATTTTGACTCATCACTTTTCACACTGTGCCAATATGTCATCAGTCCACCTGCTTGTGCAGGACCAAGCCTGCACTGTAGGGACTTGATTCTCCATTGCCTCACACTTTCTGCCATTATTTGCACCCCTGCACTGTGAATGCAAAGAAGAATGATAGCATTTTACATCCACTGTGTACATATGTGCAAACATCCACTTCAGACAGTGGAGAATCAGGCTCTATAACAATGTGAATAAAAATAATGGCCTAATCTTTCAATCCTGATGTAAGGGTCACAGGGTAGGTTATATTCACTATATGTATGAACATACATACAAAATATCTGGTGGTCAGAGACTGCAGCAATGAGGGCCACATAAGATTTTATGTACATAATTGTACAGGTGCATTCATTTATCTGTCTCCCTGTCTAGATCCTTATCTGTTTAGACATGGTCACAATATAAAATGCTTTTCAGTATGACTGTTGCAACATACGCCTATATATTATTCCTATTGCCTCCAGACACCTCACAGGAGATTGACATTTCTCTGCCATATATCTCATCCTCTCCACCAGTCCCTTGGTTCTTACAGCCTACTTCGCTCTTCCCTGAGTCTGAATTGTATCTGCTGCTTGCTCGGCCTTTACAGCTCTCTTCACTATTTCTCTGTGTGCCAAACACTATTTATTATCTGAATGGAGTGTTGTGGGCATCATATCACTCCCAATACTGACTTCCTTCTCCTTGTGCCCCATCATAGCCTATTGTAGTTGTGTCAAGCCTATGCACTGACTTTCCTGGTATTATGAGGTCAAGAGCCATAAGAGATACTAGCCTGTCTGAGTTTTCACAGACTCATTAGAGAAATAATCAGTTCAAGAAATCCTTGGAGCAATCAACCAACATTTGGTAAACATTAATGTCAATTGCTTAAGTAAGTAAATGCTTGTTTGAGGGGAAAAAATGGGGAAGGACAGCTTGAGAAGTGTTACACAGAGCAGTCTCTCACCGAAGAGGATACCAAGCTAGCATTGTTATTAATATGGGGAAAGACTTTGCGCTAAAGCAGTTTTGCAGTTTGACCTTTGCACCTGGCTACCTTTTTTCCACATATTTTTGCCATATACAAAGACTTGGCCAGTAAGAATGCTTTGTGCTGCTCTGAAAGCTAGCTTGACTAGCCACTTAAGAATTCTCTCTGAGTAGGTGGCTTAGGAGCTACCATAGCCATAGAAAAGGAGCAACCAGGGGCATCCTTTTATGTCACTGAGCTCCAGTTGTCAGGACAGCTCACGGCCATTCGCAGTCAGTATAAAATGAAGCAGCCCTGAGGCTGCTCTAATGTACACCTGGGACTAGCTTGTTGACAGGATGGCCCCAAATCACAAAGATGGATGAGACATAACGGTGGTTTAAAGTAATCTCCGCAACTGCTTGTTCACAGCAGGGGATCTGGATCTCTACGTGCTCAGAGGTACTGAACTATAAAACAAAAGGTCTCTTTCCACTGACATACAAAGGCTCCTTAGGTTAAATTTAAAAGTGTTGTAAATTGTGGTGGAAGTTACATACCAATACATCTTGCCTGAATATAAGTTGATGTAACTTGCATGATGAGAAGGCAGGCAGAATGAAGTAGGAAAAGAAAATAAATAGGAAGGTGTATGATAAAGCAGTCCTACAATTACCAACATACATTCTTTAGATCAAACTGAGCCTTGGTGTAAGTGAATGGAACTCCACTGGAGTCAATACGACTCATTTGCACCAACTTACCATTTGGATAACTTACCTCCCCATATACAGGTAACTTTGAATTTGGCCCCTTGAGTGTATCAGTCCAGTTTACAACAATGAAGCCAATACAACTCATTGTAACTCATGCATTACATGGGACATTTTCATTAATATTGAAGCCAATGAGTCACTGTCATATTTACCTTCTTAAACTGTATCTGCACTGAAGAAAATGATTTAACAGCTTGGTTGGCAATGGTTTCTGTGGACCCCACTTGCCTGCATTACCTCAAAAAAACCTTTAAGGGCATTACTCTTCTTTTGATATTTTTCTGTTGTGGTACATTTTCTGCATATTTGATATAAAAAAAAAAAGGACCAAGGACTGGGAATTCATATTTGTTTTGGTTTCTCTTCCATTTCATTTTAAAATAAATTGTTTAAATGTGTCATGCATGTTGAGACATAAAAGGCTTTAATTTGTTATGTTTCATTCAAAAGCTTTTACAACTGAACAGGAACAGACTGGGTTATAGAAAAAACAGCAATTTTTTCTTCTTCTGTAACAAATAAGTTACCTCATTGAAAGAGGAATATTCAAAAAAGTTTCTCTGTGCAGAAAGTATAATTTTCAATTCAGCTACTTTCAAAGTAAAATATAAGGGAAATACACAGCACAAGAGCAGAACAGAATTTGGAGGGAAAATATATTTTTCCCAGGTGGGTGGGCATAAGACTTGCTGCAGATTGAATTGAGCATAATGACTCCTCGGCAGTAAATACCTCAGAGGCGAGCACATTAGAAATAAACATTTTCTCATCTGAACACAGCACCTCAAGAAACACAAAATCCTATGAATTTTGCCATTCAACATGGAAACCAGAGCCCAAGCATCACAGATATTCCACTTATCTACAGATCCCTAGAGGCCAAAGATTTCCTAGAGGAGCTGACTGAGCCACTGGTGGGTAGGAGCCCCTGACTCATTATCCTGGAAGACTTCAAGATCCCCATTAACAAGGCCTCAGAGGCAAAAGTCCTGGAATTAACATCCTCTCTCCATGCTAGGATCCTCTGAAGTTATTTCAAGTCCAAACCAAACTGTCAGCTACACCTTAGACCTGGTCCTTTGGTGAGATGGTGACACCGAGAATATTACGGTCCAGCTCATGTCTTGGGCTGACCATCGACATAGGCTCTCCCTGCCTCTAGACATCATGAGGACCATGAAAAGCTGGTCAGCACCAAAGGATCATGGACACTATTGAACTATTGAACTCAAGATTGTAGCTACCAGCATGGACAAGGAACTGATGCATCATTTTGGCTATGCACAGAAGCCAACAACATTGACACCCTGGCTCCAATACGGTCCCTTTCTTCCCCTCACCCCCGCACCCTCCTCCACCACCACCACCACCACCACCACCACTACTGACACAAAACATCATAGTTCTCAAAATGCTCTGCATCTGACAAAAAGTGATGGATGAAAACTTGAGCACTAGTTTCAGAAAACGCAGGATGAAGCAGATTGAAACACAAAGAATTTCTACAGGTATCACCTGAGGCTGTATTACAGACCAAGAGATCCTTCTTCATCATCTCAATAGCAGCCACCAAAACACACCCAAATAATAAACTGCTTCCTTAGCTCTGAGTGTTGAAAGCCTACAGCAGAATCCACCATTTGCTGCTTTCATCCTTCTGAAATGTGAATATCATCTGCATACAGGAAGGCTTCTTGTAGTACAGAGAACTTGATATTAAGCCCAAGTCCAAGACCATCTTACACTTCCTTCCCCATTCAGCCCATTCACTCTACAGGAAGGTCCTGGACAGACTGTACTGCAAGAACTTAGAACAACAAACCTCACCAATTCTGGTCCATGTGTAAAACTTACTTCTTCAACAGTGCTTCTCTGCTAAGCAGCACTTATATTGTGCCCCAGATCCTTTATTCAAACCTTTAGAAGAGTTCAGGGTTGATTCAAGACTCAGGTTTAGATCAGTTTTTCAGTATACAGAGAATGTTTCCCTGTAGCGAGGCGGTATGGTCCCCACCGCCCCAGGGTGGGATGAGCCTCTCCAGACACCAAAGTGGGTGGAGCCAGTGAACCCTGCACCCGCCCCCCAGAGGTCAAGGTGCAGGACAGGAAGTATAAAAGCCCAACCCCAGAGCTCATTAGAGACGTGGCCACTGGAGATGCCAGTTCCCGGTTGGGAGACCCCGGCAATCAGGGGCTGACCCGAGGACTGGCCATACCAGCCGATGCCTGAGGCCGACCAGAGCCTGGAGAAGCAGTCAAGCCTGACCCTCACAAGTTACCCAGAGGAGCTGTCTCGCCTACCGCTCACCAGTTACCCTGAGGAACTCATGGTGCTTGACCCCTTGGAGGACACAGTCCGGACACAGGTACCTCTAGAGGGGGAGTCCAGAAGTAGCCCGGGGGCAGCCAACCCTAGTCTGGCTGCAGCACTGCCAAAGCCTATGTCAGTGTGTTGTGGCCAGGATCCCCACTGACTCAGCAGCGGGTCTTCTGCCGCTGCCAGGGCCCCAGGCTGGGATGCAGTGGAGTGGGTGGCAGTCTCCTGCCTCCCAGACCCTTCGGAGCCAGGGCCTGGACCTGTTATTGAACTGTTTGCTCAGCCCCTGCCTAAGGGCCTGAGCCACTGACTCTTTGCCACCCACTCTGACCCAGGGCCTGGACCTGTTATTTCACTGTTTGCTCAGCCCCTGTCTGAGGGCCTGAGCATGGAACTCGCTACTACCTGCCTACCTGGTGGCAAAAAACCATTTGTTGTGCCTCTATCGCTGCCATGGCATGGGACCCGGTGGCCAGACTAGTTCCCCGACCCAACTGAATGGACATAGCGAGGCGGTGTGGTGTGGTTCCCCACTGCTCCGGGGAGAGACGAGCCCCAGCCAAACTCTTCTACATTCCCCAAACCCTATCTGCTTCATCAGTCATAAGAACATAAGAAGGGCTGTACTAGGTCAGACCAAAAGGACATCCAGCCCAGGATCCTGTCTACCAGTAGTGGCCAATATCTGGTGCCCCAGAGGGAGTGAACTTAACAGGCAATGATCAAGTGATCTCTCTCCTGCCATCCATCTCCACTCTCTGACAAACAGAGGCTAGGGACACCATTCCTTACCCATCCTGGCTAATAGCCATTAATGAACTTAACCTCCATGAATTTATCCAGTTCTCTTTTAAACCCTGTTATAGTCCTAGCCTTCACAAGGAGGCTCCACAAGTTGACTGTGCACTGTGTGAAGAAGAAGTCGTCCTTAGCATATTGTTTGGATAAGATTCAGAACCACCACGCCTTGGCAAGTAGAATTTACCCTTTGACTGGCAGCTCCCCTTCTACTATAGCATACACATTTTGCTTTCTTGAGACAAATATACCCATAGATAAAGGAAGAGTAGACTTTAAAAGCAGCATCAACTAAGTCAATATTTTGCTTTTCTTATATTGTTTTTTATTTTTTAAAACATAAATTAGTTATTCATTATCTAGGTTGGTAACATCTAGAAATAACAAAGTAGCAATCAAGACACTCTAAGGAATGCCAACATTATGGTGTTTGAAATTCTCACCAGCCTGTAATAATTGCAAACTTGTTAGAAGTTTTATCATCATCTTAGTCAGAGCTTAGTTTAATTTCAGTTTTGTGGGGGGTCTCCAAGAGGAAAAGCCAGGTCCCAGCTCACAGGATTCTGCTTTCTGAAAATCTGCCTTTCCAAGCAAATAGAACTGCATAGTTGGGAAATATACAAACATCCATTTGAAAAAATTGAGTTATAGGTAATTTTTCTTCTCATTTTTAAAATCAAGCTAAAATACACTTATTTTTTAAACATGGCTCCATAGAGTAGTTCACATATTCCCTGGACACTTGGGATAATATGCTGCCACATTAAATATTCCCCAAGAGAATGCACTGGGTTAATGCATTAAGGCTTTATACTTTAGTGAATCCCTCCACTCTCAATTCTACTAATCTATCCAAGTTACTTAGATGACATGCCTATCACCAATGCATCTAGAAACCACTGGGGACCATAACTGTGGTGAGAGTTTCAGCATTCAGAAATACAGGCCATGACAGCCATCATTGGTGAGGGAAGTGGGTTAGCTAAGAGAAAGTTGTAATAGGCATAATTGTGGTGCCAATGAACCAGGATGATACTGATTCTAGTTTTCCTCTTGCTGGACTACCATTTTTATCACTAAGAGTGGCTCCCTTGGGCCCAATCCAATGCCCATCTAAATCAATGGAAAGACTCCAACACACTTCAGTGAGTGTTGGATCAGGTCATTGGTGAGGTGCCAAATATTTGTTGGTCACTAACCAATGTAGTGGTTTTAGTTCCATTCTCCTTGGCAGATACCAAACCAGCTCAAAATTGCAATGAAGTCTAGCATCAGGCTGTACTACTTGGGGTGGAGGAATTGCAGTACAGAGGATTATTATTAGAGCTATTCCAGAACCAGAATTTCTGTACCGTGGGAAATTCCAACATTTTGGAAAGAAAATTATTTCTGACTCAGAAGAAAAAGCTGAAATTTACCATGAAAAATGGGGGGAGGAGGGAGAATTAATTCAGAATCACATTATTTTGATAAGGTAAAACTGGTTCATTTTGACTTTATTGTTTTGATTAATTCCATTCTGACATAATATATGTGTAATATTTAAATAAAATATTTGCTATTTTATCATATTAAAATTGTTTTAATAGAATATAGAAGTCAGAATGAAATCAAAATAGTCAAAATGTTCATTGTCAAATGAAACAAGAAAATTGAAACAATTCATTAGACTTTTTATTGTAGACATTTTTGCTGAAATGACTCATTCCTGCAAAACTTACTCTATTTATTATCATACTTAAAAAACAACCAAGTACCAAGACCTCAAAATCTATTAGAAAATATTAACAAGCTTTTAATTTTATTACATATAAGGGTTAAATGGAAGTGTTGATTTCATTGCCTTAAAACCAGGAGTCACTTTAATATGTGAGCTCACACAGCTGACAAACTGTAAAAACTCCTGTCAGAAATGGTGCTTAAAAAGAACAAGATACACCTCAAATAGTACCCTGCATAAGTATGTTTGTTTTGGATTGTTTAAATATTCAACTAACTGCTCTATTATAGTAGTTTAACTGAATGTGAAAAAAAAAACAAGAGTTAATTAAGTCATCCATTTAATTAAGTCAGAGTTACACTTCTCTGACAGACATTTAGCCAGAGGTACTGGAAGGACAATCTGATTTATACTTTTTTCCAGGAATATATTTTGATAAACAGTTTTTAGTAGGATTATGCCAGGCTGTGACACAAGACAATTTTTCATTACACAGCATTGAAACATCCCACCAATCACAGAAGGGACATGTAGCACTTTGAACAATTTCTTCCCCAAAAAAACAAGAGTGAAACCAGTTCACTTGGAGTATTCCACAAGGAAAAACAGCTACTACCCTGTTCTGTAAATGTGGTTCTTCAAGGTGTACTGCACATGTTCATTCCACTTCAGGTTTGTGAGCAGTTAGCAGTGGAGATTTTTCCTTATAGGAACTCGTTGGGTGGCACATGCACCCTCTGTTTCCTCATTCTGCTGCACAATGGTGTAAAGATGGCAGCGTCACACCTACTCCCTCAGTTCTGTCTTACCAGACAGGCTCCAATATAGAGGCAAAGGAGGGTGGGGTATGCAATGGACATGTGCAACGCCTCTCAAAGAACAACACTTAAAGAATATGGTAGTAACTTTTTTCTTTATCAAGAGATTGCACATTTCCATTCCACTTCTGGTGCTAACCTGAATAATGAGTGATGGACCACACACCGAAATCTGGTATTATCTGTAAACTGTTGAGAGATGGCATAATGAGAAGCAAACTGAAGACCAAGTTGCAGCTCTACTAATGTTCAGGATAGGAACTTGAGCTAGAAAGGCTGAATAGGCTGCATGTGAACTTGTTGAATGTGCTAGCATCCTGTTTGGTGGAGTTATGTTGGTCATACTGTAGCACAAAAGGTATACGGAAGGAAATCCATTACAAGATTCTTTGGGATGAGACAGGAAGGCCTTCATCCTGTCCACAACTACCACAAACAGTTGTGAGGATGACTCAAATGGTTTAGTCCAATCCAAATAAAATATTAATGCTTTGCCAACATCCAATGCTTGGAGTTTCTCCTCATCCTTATTAGCTTAAGGCTTTGGGAAGAGAGTTGCTAAGTATTTTGCCTGATTGATGTGGAAGTGAGAAACTATCTTGGTGAGAAATTTTGGATGAGGTTATAGGTATATCTTGTCCTTATAGAAAAATATATATAGTAGGTCTGGTACCATGGCTCTAAATCATTTACTCTCCTTTGAAGAGCTAATTGCCACCAAAAAGGCTATTTTCATTGAAAATGAAGCAATAGACAGGTAGGCATTGGTTCAAAGCACAGATCCATTAGCTTTGCCAACACCAAATCTAAGTCCCAAGGGGAGTAGGATCCTCTATTTGGGAATATAACTGGCCCAGACTCCTTAAAACCTGAGTGACATGGGATTGGAGAAAAGAGAGCAAATATCAATTGGAGAGTGGAAAGTAGAAAGCAGCTAGGTGCACCCTGATGGAACTATTAGCAAGACTTTGCTGTTTCAGGTATAACAAATAATCCAGCACATCTTCTATTGGAGCGCTGAGCAGAGAAACTCTTTTTGCTGAGACCAGAAGGAGAATCTTTCCACTTCAGGAGGTAGCGTACCTAGTAGATATTTCTGCTATTCAAGAGGACATTTTGCATCCCTTGAGCGTATCTCCGCCTGAGGTGTTAACCATGGAGCACACAGGCTGTAAGATGAAGGCCATCTGGGTAAGGATGCAGGAGGCAACTGTGGTCTTGTGAGATCAGGTCTGTGTCTGGCGATAGTGTCAATGGAGCCCTGGTTGACAGGAACAGCAGAATGGAAAATGAATGAGGTCATGCCAGTGCTATGAGTATCATGCAAGCCTGGTCTGGTTTGATTTTTAGCACCACTCTGTATAGGAGTGGAGCTGAAGGGCATACATACATGAGATTCCCATTTCCCTGGAAAGACAAAGCATCTGTCAGAGACCCTGGACTGTGACTTGCCTGAGAACAAAGTTGATGACACTTCCTGTTGTGTTGAGTCACAAACAGGTCTATCTGGAGAATGCCCCAAACTTGGAAAATGTATCTGATTATAGCTGGATGGAGATACCACTCATGGTGACTAGTGAAAGATCTGCTCAATCAATCTTCCAGTCTGTTCTGTACACCCAGAAGGTGGGAGGCTTTGAGGTGGATTGAGTTAGTGATGTAAAACTCCCAAAGCAGTATTGCCTCTTGGCATAGAAGTGTTGATCAGGCCCCTCCTTGTTCATTACAATGCCTGTGTTGTCTGAGAGAACTAGCAAATTCTTTCCCTTGATGGAGGAGCAATGGGGGAAAGCTCAATGAATGTCTCTCGACTCTTACATTTATATGAAGAGCTAACTCCTGCCGAGACCAGAGATCTTCAACCCAGGGCAGAAGCGTCTTAACTAGAATCAAAGTAGATTATGGGGAACGAAAGGAACTCCACATGTTGGCTGAGTCCATCCACCAGTCTTAAGAGGCTAAGACATCTGTGGGCACTCAAACTAACATGTCCAGTGGATGACAAATTGGGGAGTACACTGAGCTCAGCCAGCTGTGCAGGCTGTCATGCCAAACCAGGTAAGCACGAGGCCATGTGCCACAGAAGGCTGAGGCAATTCCATGCTGTTGTGGTAGGATGGGCCTTCAGGTCTAATGAAATGGCCAGCATTGTCTGGAATCTGGTTTGCAGGAGGAATGCTTTGGCTTCCCTAGAATGCAAGGCCACTCCTAAACTCTGTTTTCCAAACTGGTGAGAGAATTGATTTCTCCACATTGATCAGCAATCCCAGTGGGCCAAAGGTGAACTGGATCTTGGCCACTCTTGATAGCACCTGGCTCTTTGATTGTCCTCTCACCAGGCAGTCATCCAGGTAGGGAAACACTCGAACTCCTGATTTCCTCAGGAACGCAGTGAGAACAAATTGGATGCTCCCTTACAGATTGATCTCAATGGCACTGGTACCAGTATTGGAGTCGATGACCCCACTTCAGGTGCTATCCGCACTGGGGAGTGCCTTGGCACTGAGCACACTCTGCCCTCCTTCCCAGGTTGTTTGCTGGACATCGGTACTGGCAACCTTGATCTCCTCGATAGCAGGTCCCTCAATGCAATCGTCCGTACCGGAGAAGGAGATCAGCATTGAGACTATGCCATGTCAGGAGGAGTGTCTCCATGTCATAGGGGTGCTTGATGCCCACCCTGAACAGGAAGGCTCCAAGAATGGATGCAGGGCTGCCTCCATAAGGAGGTGCTTTAGTCCAGTGGTTCTCAACCTTTCCAGACTACTGTACCCTATTGAGGAGTCTGATTTGTCTTGCATACCCCAAGTTTCATCTCACTTAAAACAACTTGCTTACAAAATCAGACATAAAAACACAAAAGTGTCACAGCACACTATTACTGAAAAATTGCTTACTTTCTCATTTTTATCATATAATTATAAAATAAATAGATTGGAATATAAATATTGTACTTACATTTCAGTGTATAGTATATAGTATACACATGTCACTGTCTGTATGAAATTTTAATTTGTACTGACTTCAATAGCGCTTTCTATGTAGCCTGTTGCAAAACCTTAGGGTAATATCTAGATGAGTTGATGTACCCCCTGAAGACCTCAGAGTACCCCCAGGGATACACATGCCCCTGGTTGAGAACCACCACTTTAGTCTGACCTCCCTGTCCTTTTTGTTCTTGGTTTAAAGTCCCTGTAGATTTGGCACCAGTTTTTGATGTTAGTTTCTCCAAGGCACTTCAGGCATCCGGAGTGTGGGTTGCTGACTGGCATCAGCTTCTTGCATCCATCAGAGGTTTTGAAGTAAGGCATGCCCCAGCACAAGGCATTGGTACCCAGAACAGGCAGGAACCAAAGTGTACACTAAGTACACTAGTAAACAAGGAAACCTATTAGTAAAACCGACACTAAGCCTATTAGCTAGTAATGTGTACCAACTATATACACAATAGAAAAGACTAAGAAAAAGGGAAACACTTGCAGTAGCAAATTAGTATGCTCCAACCACCATCAGGGGTGGGAAGAAAGAATGGAAGGAGGTTGAAGATAGCTCTGCCCTTTATACAATTACGCAGCAGCACAAGGCAGCAGAGGGCACGTGTGCTGCCCCGACAGGTACTGCTAAGGGAAGTCTCTGTCACTAATGCACTGGACGCACACACATCTGAAGTGGATTGAATGTGGGCAACACATCTAGAAGAATGACTAATTCTAAAAGCTACCTGTAGGAAAACCCTTGGACAGAATAGCTTTAGTCACACCCATACGTTGTAAAGTCTGAATGACTGATTTGATTATCCTTTAGTCTATTTGTTGCTGTGGACGAGGGGAATCCACACCCAAGTCTTTGTACAGCATATATGCTGCTTAGTGTTAAAAACAACAAACCAACCTTAATGCAAGTTTCCACCTGAACCAGCTGTTTCTAGGGCTTTTCCCTGCAAGACCTTGTCTCATCTCTTGCCTCTCAGACGATCCACCTTCTCTGAATTGGGGCTAACGAGACCCACCTGCCAGGATGAGTCACCAAACAGGCCTCCATTACCATGCAGGCCTTAGAGCCTTGCAACCTGTCACAGATGCTCAGGGGCATATTCACTGTGGATACTTGGACTTTTCTAAATTAACTTTAAAAGAAAGAGTGAAGTTTTCAGAAGCAGCCAAGTCACTTAAGAACCTCATTCCTATTGACTTTCAATGAGATTTAGGCTCCCAAGGCCTAGATCCTCAAAGGTACTTAGGTGACTACTTCCCACAATGGGAGTTAGGCCCCTAATTACTTTTAAGAAGCTGAATGTAAGTCACAAATAAAAATGAAATTAAATCTCCTATGTCATATAGGTGCTTTTGAAAGTTTTACCCAAAACATGTACAAATGTTCCTGGAAATTCTTCACTCAAGCACGAAGTTACTAATTCCTCAAATTTTTGCACTGTTGAACAACAGAGGAGTGGCCATCAAAGATCAAACCAGTGGTCTGTCATCTAGCCCAGTGTCCCGCTTCTCTGATACTTCAGAGAAAGTCATAAACCCTGTCCTCTCATAATGTCTCTAGCTAATTGTGCAGTGTTGCCTATCCCGAAGTATGGTATTTGATTACCCATATATAACTGGCTGGAGCCTGCATAACAACAGATGTTATTAATGGACATAAAATGATCCAGCCAAAGTTTTTCTTTTAATTCTAGCCAAAGTATTTGTATCAATCTTCTGCATAAGTAAATCTCAGAGAGTGACAATATGCTGTGAAAAGAACATTTCTTTGTATTGGTTCTAAATACACTGCCCTTTAATTTCTACTTTGCCTGCTGAGAAGTCCAGTGTTATTAATTATTATTATTGGATTAGAGGAAAAACTTGAATTTTAACCATTAAAATGAACTGAGAAAATAAAGAAACCCAAGAACATGAATAATTTTATTTAAGTCTTTAAAACCCACATTTTAAAAGCTGTTTGAAATGCATTATGACCACAGTTGCCAACTGTCATGTGGGAAATAAATACCCCGACTTTCACTATAAGCCAAAAATCAAGCTAATCCCATTTCAAAACAAGGCCAAACAAGCCAATCCCTTGGAACACTCAACACTCTATGTGACTAGATCCCCCCGGCGTGCAGTCTGGGACTGTGGTGGGCCCGCTGTGCACCCCTGACTCTCTCCCCACCTTGCCCCTGATTGCCCATTGCCTCCCCTTGTCCCTGCTTGCCAGGAGCCAATACAAAAAAAAATGCAGCAACAAGCTACAAGCCAGAAATTAGCCATCAAGCAACTCACAAGCCAATTAAGCCAAAACCAAGCCCAATTTCTGCGTTTTTTCCACAGGTTTGGCATGTCTGATTATGACCTTTTAGCAGTTCTGATCTTTTAATACAATTGATTTATCTTTGGAAATAAATAGACCACAAAGGCATAATTTCAATCAATGCCAATTGGCAGAGGGATCTCCCCCGATACTGTAACTCACATCAGTCCTGACAGAGTCATTGCCTCAACACATTGTTGTCAGAGTAGAGATCTCACAGTTGTACTGTAAGGTATCGTATATAAACTGTTGACACAACGGTTCTAAAATTCATTGTGTCATGTATGTATTTGTGTGCAAAAGATATAGATGTGTGCTGGAAATATGTTCTTAAAATGTGTTTGGGAGGCAGAGCATGAATCCAGCCTGCCCTAGACAAAGGAATGTGTATTTACCTACCTGGATGGCTTGCTTATAGGCAGAGAACAATGGCAGTACATTTCCATACACAGTAAACAAAGCCATCAAGCTAAACAAGTGGGGGAGAAGACGGTTTAACAATAATGCCAGGGGACTGAAACTTCACCCCAGTAAGCCCTTCTGGGGCTTGAAACAAAGACAATAGACTTTAGGTAATATAAGGAGAGAAAAAAATGCATGTTAGTTATCCTTTGTTTAGGGGCCGATATGGTACAGCACCCTTTGAGCCTATGAAAGCTAGATCTTCTTGGCCTGTCCAGCAAGAGTTGCTGAAGACTTGAGAAACCTGCTTAGACAAAGATTGTAACTTGCAGAAATTAAGTTTTATTCTCTAGAAAGTGAGTTTTGTTTGTAACCATACTTGGCTTTTTTTTCTTGGTCAGTATCACTTAAATCGCTGTTCTTTATTAATACATTTGTACTTTTATTACAGAACCACCTCAGTGCTGTGTATTAAACTGGAGGGTGAGTCCTCAGCTATCCTAACAGATTGGTGTGTACTTTGTCTCTTTGAAAGCAGTGAACTTAATAATTTCTCTGAGTGTCCAGTGAGGGGGACTAGACATTGCAGATGACATCTCTCTGGGGTACTCAGGAACTGGGATTTACTCGTTGGTACCTGCAAGGTGAGTGTTGGACATTCAGAGTCCTGAAGAGCTGGCTGGCAAGGCAGACAAGCTGGTGTGTCAGGGAACTGACACACAGCTTAGCAGCAGCCAAGCTCACTTGCTGAAGCGGAGAGGAGTAACACACGGGCACTCACTTGTGGACACCCCAAGCGAGGCATCACAATGGGGCATATTGGTACCGTTTCTGTGCCTAAGGCAGACTACATGAAAATAAGTACTTCTCAGGACTACTGGCTTGGTGAATAATTTTGCTCATTTACATTTTACAGTGAAAACAAGAGTAGCAGATACATTCAGTGGTACGGCAAATGCTTCAGGTCTGATTAATCTTCTTCAATGGTGACACCATGTGTAAGCAAAATATAAAAGGCACCTTTAGTAAAATTGCCCTGTCTGCTGTCAGAGTAATGGTTTGCTGACTTCATTGCAACAAAAGTGCATCTTTAGCCTATAGTTCATTTATAATACTGTAATAAAACCTGTCCATGAGATGTATTATCAATAGATATTTGATGGCACGTGTGTTTTAGACATCACAAAAAATACACGTTGAATACTCAGACTATAAGTTAGAATTGCAATGCCAGTGGCTGGAAGCCTAGAGTAGATACTGCATTGAAGTTGTAAGTTTGATCATTTTAAAATTTCAGGTGGACCAAGGCTCCTTTGAAGAGATGCCAAGACTGAAAGAAATAATAGGCAGGAGAGAGACTACTGAGCTGGCTACTTTGCTGAAATTAGATCTATGACTGACCGCGGCAGAGAAGAACTTAGAGATCAGAGTCGTAGCTCAGCTGGCAATAAAGATACCATTGCTACGGACAGGATGACAAGCAAAAGGAAGAGTAGATTGGAAAAAAAATTGCTATTTAGAAATGTGTAATAAAAGAGCCCTTTTAAATGGTTAGAGTACATACATATTGATGTACTGTGCTCTGCAAGATTACAGAGTAACATTTAAACACCACAAGGACATTTGCATGGTGAATGGTAAGCAGATGCTATTGTTTTCCTAGAAACAATAGCAGCTGGCAAGTCTTCCTTCCTGCTTTGGAAACGTAATGGCATTCATTAGATCCTGAAAATGCAAAAACAAGTGCCTGTCGCCCCCTGTATTTCCAGTTCAATACTAATCCCTTGATGCCATGTGCAGTATTACTGAAGAATCAATGGTTTGCCAGCTGTGACACATGTGCCAGTAATGTAGCTCCTGTACCTGTAACAATGACAGAACTCTCACTAACTCAGAAGAGGATTAAGTATTTTGTTGCACAGATCAATGGTTTGATCTGACAGGCCAAGTCCTGTGTGTAGTAAATACACTTACTGAATTCCTTAGCTAAGTTGGAGTGCCATGTATGAGAGAATTGGTGCAGGGCACAAAGGTTCTAGTTTTCCATTATTTTTAGATTATCCATAATAATTATATGAAATAATTCAAAAACTTGTTCCCCCTTGGCATAATAGGAAAAGGAATAGCATAGGTTGCAATCCTATAAACACACTGTGATGGTCTTTACTCACAGGGAGCGTTGCCTAGTGGTCAGGGATCAGGTACTTCAACATGGAGGCGGGGTTTTGGTTGGGGAGTGCGGGCCCTCCTACCTCACCAGGCTCTGGGCCAGGGCCCCGTGAGGGCGACACAATGGTCTGACACTCAGGAGCACCTTAAGGCTGCCCTCCCTGGGCCACTTCCTACCACCTCCCTGTTGTCCAAAGTTTGCAATCTATCACGGGAGTCTGTGAAGGGGGGCTGTTCACCACCTGGCACCTCCTCGCAGGTCAGCACAGTGTGACAGCTCTCGCCCTCTTGGGGCAGTGGCTGCCTCCTCTTATGCCTTGGCCCTCCTGCCAGGTCAGTTCCCAGGCTCTCCCCTTCAGGGGTAGCCCATAAACAGAACATGGGGAATCCACACAAATAAACTAGGTTAGTATGAGAGAGTGGGAGACTCCTCCCTTTCCAGGTATAAACAGAAGAAGGGTCCTCCCTTCCCTCAGCCCTTTAAGGGAGACATCCTGCCTTCTCCAGGAGCTACAAGATAGAGGTCCTTTCTCTCCCCTGGTCTGACCCCAAGTGACCTGGTCTGCTCCCTTTTAACTCCGTCTCCAGTTTGTGCATCTCTTGCAGGTGTGGTGGGGATGGCTGAGCCCAGAGCAGCTCCTTAACCATTTATTGCTCAGTGTGTGGTTTGTATACCCTAGCTCACACACCCGTAGCTTTGAGTTCAGTGGCACTACTCATGTAAAAATAAGCATGTGAGCATTTGCATTTTGTTTTACTTACATATGATATTAACAATGATGATTAATCATAACAGAAACAAATTTGCCACAGTTGAAGCAAATGTATCTTCTACTTTTTTTACCTTTAAAGTGATGTCCTTGAAAGTAGAATATCTAGTTAACTCTATAGGTCAGTTCAGGTTGCTACAGCTACGAAATCTGAGCTTTAGTTTCAGTTTTCCAATGTTTCTTTAGATGCAATGTCATGCACATATTGGCACATTAGCAAGATACAACTGGAAAATGTCTTACAGAATTCTAGATCTGCAGGTTTTGCTCATATTTATCTTTTTATAAATCTCTATAAAAATATGCATATTTTAGGAATATCTGCTGCTGACCTGTTACACCATGATGAACACAGAGTGATCTGAGTGCTCCCCCACCACAAATACAGAACTGAATGTAATGTGTAACTGAAACCAGCAACAAAGGAGACTGGTTGCAGCATAAGATAAAACTAATAGTTTTGTCTACTTGCAAATTTTAAAAAACCCACACACACCAAACCGCGTTCTCTTCTCCAATTCCCATGTTTCACCTGGCAATTTTAAAGCCAAGTAATATTTCTCTGAGTGACTGCAGCGTTCTAAGAGAAAAATATATCCATGTTGCATATTGAGAAGAGATCTGGGTAGACAATGTCAAACCCACCAGCCTTCTCTGTCTTTCATATACAACACCAGCCCCAGTTTTTAGTACTACCATGGAAGAAGAGTTTTTTCCTTTACATTTTCTGTTCAGGCAAAGCCAACATGCTGAAGGTGTTTAGAGGATGTGTGTTAGTAATGTGATTTTCAGCATGTTTATCAACATTTAAGGGATATGATGTTGCAACTGACTCAAAACATTCAAACTTTTTTCAGAGGGACTGGATGGGCTCTGTGTCTGGGCAAATTAAATCAAGTGGAGATCAAATATATGAGAACTGTCTCAGGCTCCTGTTACATCACATGGCACCATATTGTCTGGCATGGACAGTATGCAGGGAGTGCTGGACAAATGGAAGGCTGGTTGCTCCTGACCCACGCACATGAGGGAGGCATAAGAAGCCTTTCCCCCATAGCCCATTGCTCATCCACGTGCTCAGCAGGGATGCAGAGACTGCTTCCTAGATGTGCCCTCGGGAGCAGAGCACTATCACCCTAAAGAGCGGCAGAAGGGAAAGGAGGAGGAAGGCCATGTAGTCTGTATATTGCTCTCACTTAGGCACAATTCCTTCCAGTACTGCCACTGGAGTGGCATGATTCTGAACCACTCCTACCTACCTGTTCATAAAATGACTACTATATCCATGCTTCCATATCAAACTGACCATCTTTGATGCTTTCCCTTAGGTAATAATTGTCATGTTCATGGCATACAAACAGATAGTGTTATGTTACAACCTTCTAAAAAGATTATAAAAACGTGAGAACACTATTTTCATTCTTAGAACTCAGAATGATAACAGTCACCAAAAATAGAGAGAGATAAAGCAGGCTGCTTCCAAATAAAGAGAGGCACAACTCCACCCACCTTGTTCTAGGCTGGCTTTTCCAGACTGATTGCTGCTCTCCAGATTGCGCACTTCAGTACAGAGCCCCACAGCCTGCAAGCAGAACCAGGAAACCGCCCCCGCACTCACATACTCTTCAAGTGATTGATAGCTGAAATTCCAATACATTCCTCAATATGCAATAATGATACTTTGTATTTCTATTGCACCTTCCACTGGAGTATCTCAAAACACTTTACACATATGAGCTTTAGGACAGGTAGCACATCTTTGTTCTCTGTTTGTACACTGCCTTAGTATAATGGTGTCTTGGTCCATGATGGGCTCCTGTTGCTACCACAACAAAGAAATGAATCAAGCCCCACAACAATCCTACAAAGTAAGTATTATTATTTGCTGGTGGGGAAATGGAGGCAGGGAGGGCTTAAGTTACTTGCCTAAGCTCACACAGAAAGTGTATTGCAGAGCCAAGAATAAAACTCGCTTCCCCTACTCTGAACCTTAACCGCTTATTCTGCACATATATTAAGGACAATAGTGCCATTTAGTTTTCTAAAATGTTAAATTTTACTGTTTCTGGACCACTCTGTCACAATGGTTCGAGATAGGTGTGGTAGGAAGGAAAGCCAATGGACAAGCATCTCGCAACCTGAGACGTTATTAAACACAGGTTATATTTGTTTGGTTCAAACCACTGAGGCAGGAAGAAAAGTTTCACTTCCGTGTTGACAACATCCAGCTCCTCTTTGCTAATTAGAAGAGTCACTTTGACTCCCTTTGCAGGTGGGAATTGTGTCTCTAGGAAGGCTCCTTAAGGAAACTTAGCCCCATACTTTTCAGTATGCGGTCCTGGGGGAATTATTAAGGCTCTATGACGGGGCACATGGCTTGTTCTCTCCAGTCAGAGTGCCTGGATTGGTCCTCACCCAACAGACAGAACATCTTCCTGAGTTTAGCAGTTAAGTATTTGCCACCTTCATCACAGCACTATCACTAGCAGCCAAATATTTGACTGATATAGCCAACTGGTGTTAGAGATAATATGATTTCAAGACCTTGCATGGGCCACATCCTATTCAGCATTATTCAGCGTAGATAGAGGATATTTCACTGAAGTTAGTGGGAGCTTTACCATTGGTTTCAACAGCAGCAGGATAGCAAGTCCTGGACCTTAAACATGATTCTAGACTGAGTAAATAATCAAGCTGAATGTTGAAAAGCAAGAGACATTTAACAAAATAAATGCTGTTAAATTCCTGGATCCAGATGGGAGAAATTGTTCTGCCTTTCCATAATGAAAGCCCCTAGTCTAATGATTGTCTTGTATTACTGTGGAAGCTCACAATTCATGTTTCCAGTAATAAATGGAATATTCCTCCCACTGCAAACTGTACACTTGGATGGTTTTGATGCTTCAGAGCTATTCCCAGTTTTGGAAATGTTTGCCAGACTTGACTTTTTTTATATTTGTAGTTGTGCTTATACAGACATCACTCCTGGTTTTGAAGAGATAATCTTACTGGTGACCTATGGAACAGTCATAAATGGTTTCAGAATAAACACTTTTAACTGCCTTTTCCTCCCACACTCACTGTGTGAATCAGTAACATTGAATATATTCTTAATTTTAGGTCCTGCTTATCTTTACAATAGCTTCATTTGCATGCATATCCAACTTCCCGCTGCAGTGAAAACCCTCAGAAGGTTCAAGTATGTATAAATCTCTTATCAGCTGACATTTTATTATCATTGGGCTATTTTAAGCTCACCTGTTTGGCTGCTATCCATAGCAGGTTCTGGTTAACATTTTTAGTATCGTCTCAGTAAAAAATGGCAGCAAGCTCCCAGAGTAGTGTCTGTATGCTGCACAGCTCCTAATACTATAACCATATAGCCTGAAATATAATATATATTTCACTTTGCCATGTCTGATGAAACAGAAGGCATCAGGAATTGTCAAAGAGAGACATTGTGGGCCTGGTAAACAACCTTACACCTTTGTGGAAGCTGAGCTGATTTTAAAGGTTCTTAGAAATGGCTCATCAGCACAAGTCAGATTCACACACAGGTCCTTCTGATCAACATTTTATTTGGCTGACCTGAATATCACCACCACACAGGGGCGTTGAGGAAGTGCGCTCAGTCCTGGAGGTTGCTATTTGGCCTCTCTTGGTTCCTTTCAATGAAGCTATTCCTAATGCATCCATTTTATTTTCTACTGCAGCTCAATGTCATGTCCCAGGTCTTGAACCCAGGCCTAGAATTTACAGGCAACCACCACATCCTCACCTCTGCCCAATGTCT